>NW_015696816.1:0-228 GCF_001515625.1 Sinocyclocheilus rhinocerous
TTAAAAACAAACAATTACCTAGCCCCGAGAATGGGCATCAGCCACAACATTGTCAGTTCCTTTCTTATGGCGTATATCAAGGTTGTAACGCTAAGCCATTAAAGCCCAACGCATCAGACATTGGTTGTGGTTGTACATTTTATTTTAAAAAAAACCAACGGCTTGTGGTCCGTGTAGACGACAATGGGAGTAGAACTATATCCAACGTACACATCAAAGTGCTGCAAA
>NW_015696817.1:0-228 GCF_001515625.1 Sinocyclocheilus rhinocerous
ATGATGTTTGACTGACCCCCTCCTTTCCAACCGACAGTCTGTTCCAAGCTTGATTTATCTAAAATCAAGCCTCACCCTTTTTTAAATCATTCAATATTCTGTTTCACTTGGAAAAATGTCAAAATACTGAATTAAATTGAAATTGAAATTAAGTTGAAATTTCCTGGTCACACTGACTTTACATTTTGTTTACTGAACTGTTGTGTAACAGCAATATCACATGCGCAG
>NW_015696818.1:0-228 GCF_001515625.1 Sinocyclocheilus rhinocerous
TCATTATTCCTGCAATAAAAAATGGATGATATTTTACAAAAAAAATTACGTTAGTGAGGACTAATTTTAGAACTATAGTTTTTTTGTTTGGTTGTTGTTGTTGTTTTGTATTGAGAAACTATTTTTGACAATTAAGCACATTTACCCCTCAAATTCTCATTAAAACAATAAAAAAAAAATAATAATAATTAAATAAAATAAAAGTCATTAATGTAACATATCTGGACA
>NW_015696819.1:0-228 GCF_001515625.1 Sinocyclocheilus rhinocerous
CAATTATTTGTTACTGACTGAATATATAGGCTACACAGTAAAAAATGTTGGGTTGATTTTTTTTTGCACATATTGGGTCACTGATGCTTTATCTTAAAATTTGTTGGGTATTTTTTTTTTGTTCGTCGTTTGGTTATCTTTAGTTATTTAACTGTTTGGTTAAACATTGTTCCCGCTCCACTCCGGTTTAAATTTTAACGGTCCAGTAGGCTAAGCGAGTCAGCGGAC
>NW_015696820.1:0-228 GCF_001515625.1 Sinocyclocheilus rhinocerous
CAAATCGTCCCTCCTTAACATTTTCGTCTCGTTTTTATTCATTGACGAAAATATCAATACATTTTCGTCATAGTATTTGTCATTCAAAAAGAGTTAGTTTGTTATCGTCTCGTTGTCGTTGGTGAAAAAAAATTACGTTGACGAAAATTATTACGAACATTATTCGTCAACGAAATTAACACTGCCTTGCAGCCTGAAATGAAAACAGACACAGTTACTGTTTTTTTT
>NW_015696821.1:0-228 GCF_001515625.1 Sinocyclocheilus rhinocerous
ATACTGGCAAAATATTACATTTTGTAGTTAATATAAATGCCACTAAGGTTTTTGTAATTTCAAATGAATTGAAAAACGATGGAACAATTGAACAATTTTTCATTGTTTGGACATTTTAATATCACTTCTTCCTCTTTTGCATATATATGTGTGTACTGTGAACACAGTATGTCTATCTTTTTTAATGAAATAAGTTATTGATGAAAAAGCAGTAGAAATATTTTCCTC
>NW_015696822.1:0-228 GCF_001515625.1 Sinocyclocheilus rhinocerous
CAATTCCAGCTGCAGTGTTGAACCGATTGCCCATTGAGATTCTCCTCATTATCCTGTCCTCTCGCACATTTGTCTTTTGTGGATGACCAGCCTTTTGGGGGGACTTAAATGAGTTAGTGACATTGTAAAGATGCAGTATTCTAGAAATCACAGATTTTCTCTTGCTATGGCTGCTATTATTGTCCTTCATCTGGACAACCTGCTGTCGGAGGGTTTCAGTCACTTTAG
>NW_015696823.1:0-228 GCF_001515625.1 Sinocyclocheilus rhinocerous
AATTTTACTACACCAATATTTTTAAATTGGCTGTTAAAGTTTTATGGGAAAATTAATGAACCTTTAACAATGCATTGGCACAAAAATGCACACCTTTTGGACAATTTCACAACATGATTTTTCGACTGCCACAAATACTGCCTAAAAAAAAATACTGACTTTGTGCACTTTTTACTGTACCAGTATTTCAAATTGACCTTTGAACTTAGCTTTATTGCATGGCAAAAA
>NW_015696824.1:0-228 GCF_001515625.1 Sinocyclocheilus rhinocerous
CACAATGAATCAGACACGTTATGTTCATGTGTGAGTTAAATTAATTATGAGTAAACACCATACAGTCAAAAAAATTAATTAATTAGGCTTATTTAATTTGACTAAATAATTTTTGTTACAATTTAATTTATTTCATTCAAACTAAAATTGATTAGTTGGGTCAACACAATTTATCTGGTTTATATTAAATTAATTTACACTAGTTTGGGTTAGCTCAACTTTAGTACA
>NW_015696825.1:0-228 GCF_001515625.1 Sinocyclocheilus rhinocerous
AGATTAGCTAATAACTACATGTTGAACAGGTGTGTGTGTGTGTGTGTATATATATATATATTTTTTTTTT
The DNA here is from genome assembly GCF_001515625.1 of Sinocyclocheilus rhinocerous. Classification (NCBI taxonomy): domain Eukaryota; kingdom Metazoa; phylum Chordata; class Actinopteri; order Cypriniformes; family Cyprinidae; genus Sinocyclocheilus; species Sinocyclocheilus rhinocerous. The sequence continues at coordinate 71 of NW_015696825.1, forward strand.
TTTCTACCCCATTACCCATTGCCTTGATGATCTGATCTGGGATTTGGAGAAGAATTGCTGATTTTCAGAGCTATTGTTCAAAAATTGTATTTCACAATGCAAATCCTAAACAACCCAGATGGTAGTGGGTCCACAGTACTGTTAATCACAAGGGAAAG
>NW_015696826.1:0-228 GCF_001515625.1 Sinocyclocheilus rhinocerous
GACTGAGAAATGGAGGTAGTGCTTCCCAACCTGCCCACCCATGAATCTTCCTCTTGTGTGTTTTCATTGTCACTGATCCCACTCAGCTTAGAGTCTCTGATGTCACCAGCAGTCCCATCCAGCACAAAGTGTTCTTCATCACACCAGTCCTGTCCATCACTTCAGCTCTACCTCCGCTGGTGCCCTTCAAGCCCCTCAGCTCCACCATGCAGCCCTGATGCACCTTGG
>NW_015696827.1:0-228 GCF_001515625.1 Sinocyclocheilus rhinocerous
TTCCTTTCGAGCCAAGCGACGTAGATGTCAAAATAAAAGTCTCGACTGGCAGCGAACACTTTCAAAAAAAAATTTTTTTTAATTAAAAAATAAATTACCGTGTTTTTTAATTGAACAGAGCTATTTTAATATGTTTTACGGATTTAGAATAATTCAGTAAGTCTTCTTGAAATACAGATAAAGTTAGTTTTGTCGGCACCTCCAGGAGAAGGTATTAGGAGTAATATA
>NW_015696828.1:0-228 GCF_001515625.1 Sinocyclocheilus rhinocerous
CACTCTCACACACACGCGCTCGCACGCACTCACACTCTCACACAAACGCACTCACACAAACGCACTCTCGCACTCACACACAAACGCACTCTCGCACTCACACACAAACGCACTCTCACGCACTCACACACACGCGCTCGCACGCACTCACTCTCACTCACACACACACAACCGCACTCACACTCACGCTCGCACGCACTCTCTCTCACACACTCTCACTCACTCACA
>NW_015696829.1:0-228 GCF_001515625.1 Sinocyclocheilus rhinocerous
ATATCAACTATACACAACACCCTAGCAACCACAGAGCAACTACTCAAAACACCCTAGCAACAACACGCCAATTATCCACAACACCCTAGCAACCACAGAGCAACTCTTTGGAACACCCTAGCAACATTTCAACTATACACAACACCCTAGCAACCACATAGCAACTGCATAGCCACTACTCGGGACACCCTAGCAACCACCAGAACACTCTAGCAGCAGCGTAGTAAC
>NW_015696830.1:0-228 GCF_001515625.1 Sinocyclocheilus rhinocerous
CACTGTTAAAGCCACAAAGAAAAGCCTACAAAAAGTCTACAATCAGCTTGGGTAGTCTGTGAGTTCCTGACTTCTTCCTATGTGGCTCATTAAGCTATCAGGCACAATTAGATATAGAAAGCAAAGAATACTGCTTGATCAGCAAGTCAATATCCACAGTTTAGACACAATGCTGACCACTACGCTACCATCCATGACTGCCATCAACATTATCTTTGCTGCCATTAT
>NW_015696831.1:0-228 GCF_001515625.1 Sinocyclocheilus rhinocerous
CACTGACCTCCTTTTCCGCTAACATACACCTGTCAGACAGACGCCCAGAGAAAGAGAGAGGCTTTTGTCAGGAAATATTCAGCTTTATTACCACCAACTGTGAATGAGCTCCTGAGACCCGGGAAAAAAGCAAGCTTCTGAAACAAATCTGTGTGTGTGTGTGTGTGTGAGCACCCGTGAGTGTGTGCAGACCTGTCACTCGCTCTCTTGGCTGAAAGTTAGAGTGGG
>NW_015696832.1:0-228 GCF_001515625.1 Sinocyclocheilus rhinocerous
CACGATCTGAGTCTACGTCGTGCCTCGGCAGCAGTAGGACTCGAGCTGCGAGATGCAGATGCTTGTCCCTCATCCCTCGAAAAGAGGGACAAACGCGAACAGAGCTTTCTCATTGAGAATTTCTCACAATGAGCGCATTCAAGACACATAATGCATAGATCGTGTGTGTCCCCGGGTGTCATAAAACCTCGGACACGGAGGCACACACTTTCTAAAATGCTCACTTGC
>NW_015696833.1:0-228 GCF_001515625.1 Sinocyclocheilus rhinocerous
CACGGTGTATAAGGTTGGTCTACTGAAGACGTTTCACCTCTTATCTGATCATCAGCTTCATCAGTGAAGGCATGCACTGTACTGTAGCTCCAGCAGTTCTGTATGTTAGCAGCTAGAGACCGAGAGGAATAAACATGGGGTATCAATGCACTCGTGGGCAGATGAGGCTCTGACACAGAGTAAAATTAATTCTCGAGCTGTCAGTCAGTGCTAGTCGAGTAGATGGCA
>NW_015696834.1:0-228 GCF_001515625.1 Sinocyclocheilus rhinocerous
CATATTGCTAAGCTTGCACAAATGTGGACAAATACAGCTTTTGTACCTTTTTGTCTGAAAGTGTATATAACAAAAACTATGATGGGTAAATTAGCCCATATATGTACAAAATGTACATATATACAGTCAGACAGTACAGTCAGGGCAGGGGTGTAGTTTCTGAGCTCCATGTTCAAACACGGTTTGTCCTTTGAGCTTTAACAGGGCATGTGTCTCCAGTGGAGCTGC
>NW_015696835.1:0-228 GCF_001515625.1 Sinocyclocheilus rhinocerous
CATCCTAACCATTATTTTGAAAAACATTGCTGAATATGTTTTTCAAGGTAAATGTATTTTTACAAATACCATGAATTATTATTTCATAAATATCTTTGCTTTTTTGGGAAGTGGCACCCCCAGATAAACTTATATTTTAAAAGAGTTATTGACCATAAAATAGTCATGATAGTCCTCTCTATGACATAAATTCCTGTTTTGTTAAAATATTACTTTCAATGAATGAAT
>NW_015696836.1:0-228 GCF_001515625.1 Sinocyclocheilus rhinocerous
CACTCGACATGGGAAACCACCACCGCTGAAGCGCCGTACCGCCAGCACCAAGAAGCTCCAAAGAGCGTGCTGAACTCGTTCAGCCTTCTCTGTAGAGTAGTCAGGAGCAGAACGATGTGATCGCTTGGCTTCGAAGCGAAAAGCTGAGTATGCTTTGCACCTGCTGCCTAATTATACTTGTGTTGCGATCAGCGGCAGCTGGATGCAATCATCGCATGCCAATGTGCA
>NW_015696837.1:0-228 GCF_001515625.1 Sinocyclocheilus rhinocerous
CACACACACACTCTCTCACACACTCACACTCACACTCACACACACACACACTCAAACACATGCACACTCTCACACACGCAGGGCCAGATCACGGTTTGTCTCATGTCAGGTTTTGCTGTGGGAAGGACTCAAAGCATGATCGTCATTCAGGCGCCTCATTGGTTCATTTTTTTGATAGTAGTGTCGTGATTTCTGGCTTTGTGTGTCTGGTTTACGTCAGAACATCAG
>NW_015696838.1:0-228 GCF_001515625.1 Sinocyclocheilus rhinocerous
CATCCTTTATCTTCTACTTTTGAATTGTTGCCATCTTACCGACAATATTGTGTTCCCAGAAGCTCGAAAAAACAGGTCAAAATGATATTTTATTCCCCCAAGCAATTAAATTCTTAAATATTTCTTCCTCTAGTGGTAACTGATGGTTAGCTAGACTTATTTTAAATTAGATTTATTAGTATAAAATTATTGTTTACATTTATATATGCCAAATGTGAATTGTTAAAT
>NW_015696839.1:0-228 GCF_001515625.1 Sinocyclocheilus rhinocerous
CATCCTGGTTCACTGTCCAGTAAAAGGCCCAGCCCGACAGTAGAATCGAGGTTACTGTCGGGTGGGTTGTCCTTGGAGAAATCCTCGTCCTCTACTCTCCTCTTGGTAAGACTACAATGAGCAGCCCGATTCCACAACTGCCAAGCCCTACTGGATTCCAGAGCGGAGGGTAATTTCATGGATTACAGTCTGGCATCTCGCCTTCAAATCCCCATAGTTCCTCTCTGC
>NW_015696840.1:0-228 GCF_001515625.1 Sinocyclocheilus rhinocerous
TGCTGCAAGTTTGGATTGCTTTTATGTTGAGGAGTCTAGGAAGATTTTTTGCTAGTTGTATCTCACCAATATCCATGTCAGAACATCATTATATTGTCTATATGTCTATGTCTGTTTTGTCACCTAAATCCCATCAGTCACACTGGCACTTTAATAATAGATTACTTCAAGATCATATCTTTATGCACTCTTTCAGTCTCTTTTGGAAAGCTTGGAGAGAAAGAGATC
>NW_015696841.1:0-228 GCF_001515625.1 Sinocyclocheilus rhinocerous
ACACACTCACGCGCACACACACTTACACACACACAGACACATGCACACACACACGCAGACACACTCACGTACACACACACGCACACACTTACACACACTTACACACGCTCACTCACACACACACGCACACACTTACATACAAACACACACACTTACACACGCTCACTCACAAACACACACACGCTCACTCACACACACACACACACTCACACTCACTCACACACACAC
>NW_015696842.1:0-228 GCF_001515625.1 Sinocyclocheilus rhinocerous
AGCACCTCACAATGGGTGCCGCCTCCACTTTGTAGCAGGTAAAACTCCACCATTCTGCTCAGCTTCACACGTGTGCACTGATTTTTGAGGGAAATTCATTCAGTTTAAAGCAGAGCTTGAGAGTACTGCAGTTGTATTGGCATCCGAAAGCACTGTTAAATTATCCAAAAATATCTGAGCTGAGCAACAATTAATCGCGATTAATCGCATCCAAAATAAAAGTTTTTG
>NW_015696843.1:0-228 GCF_001515625.1 Sinocyclocheilus rhinocerous
CATTGTAATATTGTAGAAAAAAAAAAAAAAAAACCTGACTAATAACTGTCATATCTGTGCAAAGAATCAACAGAAATTGAAAAAAAAAGTTATCTTCCTCAAGGGGGCGCTAACTAGCTTTAAAAACCAAGCCACATGATTTTTTTCTGTCAAGAATGGGACCTGAACCAAGCAGATTGCAAACAAACACCTGTGTGTTACCTGAAGTGATGAGGCTGTTAAGTTGGC
>NW_015696844.1:0-228 GCF_001515625.1 Sinocyclocheilus rhinocerous
CATCTTACACCACAAAAGGTAATTAAACATGTTGACTTAGAGCAGATGCTGGCTCATATGAGCAGAATTCAGCCATGAGTAAAACAGCTTTTAGTGTCTTAATACTCAATTTATGGAGTTTCAATGGGACAGTCATTCCAGGGAAATTGTTTGTGCTGCACTAAAAAAAAATCCTGTCCTTAATCATTAAAGTCCCCATGAAATCAAAATTAAAGTTTTTTGGGTGTT
>NW_015696845.1:0-228 GCF_001515625.1 Sinocyclocheilus rhinocerous
CATTGTTTTGTTTGAAAATTGCTGTTTCGTGAGATTAATCATTCCAGAGTCCCTTATAACTTCCTGTTACACTTTTTTTTTTTTGCACAAGAAACAAACCGACATTGAGTTCAGTACATAAATGTACATGTATGGTGGTGGGTGAAATGTGTGTGTGACCCGCAGGGATGTTCAAACCACCCCGTGGGGCTGATGAAACATGCATAGGATGGAGTGTAACATACTTGT
>NW_015696846.1:0-228 GCF_001515625.1 Sinocyclocheilus rhinocerous
AAAAGGAAAACAAATATTAATTAATGTTCCACATTACCATTGTGTCCATAGCTTTGATACTAAAAATTCTTTCAATTTTTTAACTTGTTGTTTCCAGGCACCTCTTTAGTTTTGTTGGCGACTCTCCCAATGGATCCCAAAAAATTTTTCTTTTTTGGGAAGGGAAAATTACCAAAAAAATTCAATAATTCAAAAACTGTATGATAGTGACTGCAAATTGAAAAAGGG
>NW_015696847.1:0-228 GCF_001515625.1 Sinocyclocheilus rhinocerous
ACATTTCTTTTTATGTATTAATATAACACGCTTTAATTATTTTTTAAATAATTTGTATCATTTTTAATCAAAATGCATTTATTTATATTGACATCAGTGCTATTTTAGTATTATTTCAATGCTATTATTGTATTTATTAATATAGCTTTTGTTTTTATCTTTTCAGTTTTCATTTGAATTTTATTTTAAGTTTTAGTCAATTGTGCTTTTGTCATTTTTATTAGTTTT
>NW_015696848.1:0-228 GCF_001515625.1 Sinocyclocheilus rhinocerous
CATGATGTATGCCGCTAGGTGTCAGCACAACATCTACAAATATCCGAGTGCATATCGAACCCGATTACATTTGTGAATGTGGTCACAGCTCTATACAAAATAATTTGCTTTCTGCATCTCCCTTTACCATTTTTCGGTTATATCATACAGTAGGTGAAAAGGCAGAACACATGATAGTGAAAATAAATTTAGATTGGTGACTCAATGTGTATCATCAAATTCTGGCAA
>NW_015696849.1:0-228 GCF_001515625.1 Sinocyclocheilus rhinocerous
CAGCCGGCTGAGGATTCTGCTGGGTCTTAACGCCTTCAGCAAACGTTCGAAAACCAAACAATGATGTGACCAAAAATCTATTATTTTCAATTCAGAGTTTGTTATTCGTATTGTTTGGGTGGTCATATGGCATATGCCTGCGTATACATGACAAAATTGTGTCTTAAATACGGGACAATTCATTGATAATTCAGAATGGTTGGCAACCCTGCTGCTAGGCTAAATGTT
>NW_015696850.1:0-228 GCF_001515625.1 Sinocyclocheilus rhinocerous
AAGTGTGATCCGTTTAAAGTTTTGTACTAAGAGTTTTGAAAATGTGCACCTTACTTATGAAAATAGTACCAAACCAATTAAAAAAAACTGTATCCATCCATCCATTTATTTTTGCATGCATGCAAATTCAGAACTATTTGATTCTATTTAAATCCAAAAAAAACAAAGTCTTCCATGCTGTTTTTACAGCATTGCATACCACTTTGCACTTTATACTGCATATATTTT
>NW_015696851.1:0-228 GCF_001515625.1 Sinocyclocheilus rhinocerous
CATGCACAGGAAAGGCCCTTGGAGCAGACTCGTGGATAGGAGAGGTCTCTGAGACAGACTCACAGGCAGGAGAGGCCACTGGGGCAGATTCGTGGACAGGAAAGGCCTCAGGAGCAGATTCATGGACAGGGGAGGCCTCAGGAGCAGATTCATGGGCAGGAGAGGCCTCTTGAGCGCAGTGTTCAGCCCACACGCTTAAAATGGCGACCGCCATTAGAGTAAGGGCAG
>NW_015696852.1:0-228 GCF_001515625.1 Sinocyclocheilus rhinocerous
CTTATTTTGCTAATTATCTGCCAATGGGGTAAGAAATTAAAAATAGCTTATTCTTGTTTCTGTTTGCATTAAGATTATTTTTCTTACCCTATGGAGGACAATTTTACATGTTTTACGTAAAATGCACTTAAGGAAAATCCCCCAGGAAACAAGACCATTAGACCATTTTTCATCTATAGAAAGTGCATCTTAAGAATTTTTAGATATTTGTACTTGAAATAAGACAAA
>NW_015696853.1:0-228 GCF_001515625.1 Sinocyclocheilus rhinocerous
TTTATAGACCGGTGTAATTATTGCTGTTTTCCAGCTCTCTGGGAATAGTTTTGTTTGTATTGACAAATTTACTAAAGTAATTGACTCCAACAGACAGCTTTCATATATCTTAATTAATGCAGCATGAATGTTATGAATGTCCTTAGACTTGGAGTTACTCATGTTTGTGATCACCATTTTAACTATCACGAGATACCTCTTTAATATAAAAGGAGCCTGTATGAGCAT
>NW_015696854.1:0-228 GCF_001515625.1 Sinocyclocheilus rhinocerous
CGGTGCCGCACCAGCCCCTTGCCCAGCGGCTTTCCCTGGACAGTGATGATCTGGTAGGTGGTGGCATTTATTCAGCGGGGGATTTGGAATCCGGCAAGGCTGCGGGAGGAGATGAAATTCCCCGACGCTCCAGAGTCCACAAGGATTTTGACTGGAAAGGATTGGGTATGATACATTAGAAGTGCATTTATATGAGGCATGCAGGACACATCAGGAGTGATATGGATA
>NW_015696855.1:0-228 GCF_001515625.1 Sinocyclocheilus rhinocerous
CAGTATCGTCGATATCGATACTTCTAAACTAAACTTCAAAATTATTAAATGTATTAAATTGATAAATTACTAAGCGTAAAATGGATAATGGACCCTTTTCACAAGACTGTGATGACCGTTTAACGGTCAGCATCGAAAATCCTCAAAAGTTTTTTTTATATATATTGTTTTTGTTTTTTTTTAAATGTATGTATAATAGTCCAAAACTATTACACACGACAATCGTTA
>NW_015696856.1:0-228 GCF_001515625.1 Sinocyclocheilus rhinocerous
CAGTTCTAGTAATAAAAAACCCTGCTCATTACATGCTACATGAGTATCTTCACTCTGCATTCAACTAAATGTTTCAAATTCAGAGCGAGGACACAAATCTTGATTTAAGATGGTGATTTTAGCGATTGAAGAAAATTTAAATACATTTAAAAACAACTGAATGATTGAATCCCTGCAGAAATGGCTTTTCTTGAGCTGTTAAAAGCAATATGATAAATGCATAGCTTT
>NW_015696857.1:0-228 GCF_001515625.1 Sinocyclocheilus rhinocerous
CAGTTTAAGCGCAATAAGACATGAAAGATAACTTAGTTTAGTACTGACATGCTGTGTGACAGCCGTTTTATGTGCGCATACTTCAGATGTATGCGCTTAGAAAACTGTATATTAGAAGTTTAAACCAGACATGTCGAAAAGTCTTTCATCTGAAGTCCGAGTCAAGTCTGAAGTCTTTCATCACGAGTCTGGAGTCATTTCATTAATTGTTGCAAATAAATTCTCATC
>NW_015696858.1:0-228 GCF_001515625.1 Sinocyclocheilus rhinocerous
CAGGCCGAATGGCATTCGCAAAAACTCAAACAACCCAAAAGGGGTTATAACGGCAGTTTTCGGAATGTCGTCCAGGTGGACTGGTCTTGGTGGTACCCTCACACAAGGTCTACCTTGGAAAAAATCGTTTTTCCAGCTAGCCGCGCCGGAAAATCTTGAATATGCGGAACGGGGGCGCGATCAGGAATTGTGACATCATTGAGTCTGCGATAATCACCACATGGACGG
>NW_015696859.1:0-228 GCF_001515625.1 Sinocyclocheilus rhinocerous
CCTTGCTTTGCAAACAAAGGTTGTGAAAATGATCCATTACCCAACTGCCCCTTTGCCAGCTCTCAACCCCCCCTCGTCCGATTCCTTGTCTCTTCATCATCACACCAACTCAGACATGTGGCCCACCTCCCAGGGCCTGCCCATGTACCCCCCACCAGGCTCCAGCACAAAGGGAGACCCCTCTCTCTGTCTGCTATCCACCCAATCTCTTTAATTAAACAGATAAAA
>NW_015696860.1:0-228 GCF_001515625.1 Sinocyclocheilus rhinocerous
AAGACCACAGTCTGTGAAGCTCGGTGATGGCAGAGTGGTTGATGCCCTAGGTTTTGGTAACGTTAAACTGAGAATGACATTCAAAGTCAGTGATGTAAAAAATGTCACAATGTTTGATGTTCTGTATGTTCCCAAGTTATCAGGGAATCTCTTCTCAGTGGGAGCTGCTGTCAGAAGAGGAAATACGGTGCAGTTCAAGAAGTCTCGCTGTTACGTCCGTAGTAAAGA
>NW_015696861.1:0-228 GCF_001515625.1 Sinocyclocheilus rhinocerous
AGCGCAGCTGGACGAGCTCGACACATGCGCAGTCTCTCACCTACTTGACTCGCTCTGTCTCAACATTCACTTCGCATCGACCAACCCTAGAACAGCAGTGATCAGAAATGCTTGATGAATTATATCAATTCTGCTCATTGAACAGACACAATAAAACAAACATAAATACACACACACACACATACAGCAGCCTGGAGAAATGAGCAGTATTCTCATTCTCCGCTGTAA
>NW_015696862.1:0-228 GCF_001515625.1 Sinocyclocheilus rhinocerous
CAGTCCCAGAGGGCAGCAGCGCAGCCGAATCTTCCTCTCCAGAAATCTCCGGCTCACCCTCCAATGCAGCGATCGACATCTGATCGTTGGGAGGACCGCTGAAGGATACTGCTGGCACGCTCCTTGTAGAGGGCCCAATACATTCCTTTGGCAGCTCAACTGGTTGCAGAGTGCAAGAGGAGTGATGGTCCCCTGAGGGTTGGTTCCCTGGAGGGTTTGCCATCACTG
>NW_015696863.1:0-228 GCF_001515625.1 Sinocyclocheilus rhinocerous
CATCCCAAAGTTTTGTGAAAAGCTTCTAACAATTCACTTTGGTGAACCACCACTTCACTCTGGGAACTCTGGGGGACTGAAATATTACCGAATCCCAGGAATGAAATGGGTCCCACTTTGTTGTCACACATGACCTGTATTCACCCTTATAGGATGCTTGTATTTATTTATTCTGTACTGCTAAATGAGAATATTTGTGACCCTGGAGCACAAAACCAGTCTTAAGTC
>NW_015696864.1:0-228 GCF_001515625.1 Sinocyclocheilus rhinocerous
CCAAGGCGGAGCCAGTAACCAAGGCGGGGCCCATGGAGCAGAGAGCCAAGGCGGAGCAGGAAGCCAAGGTGGAGCCGGTAGAGCAGGGAGCCAGGGTGGAGCTGGCAGAGAAGGAAGCCAGGGCGGAGCCGGCAGAGTAGGAAGCCAGGGCGGAGGCGGCAGAGCAGGAAGTCAGGGCGGAGCCGGCAGAGCAGGAAGCCAGGGCGGAGCCGGCAGAGCAGGAAGCCA
>NW_015696865.1:0-228 GCF_001515625.1 Sinocyclocheilus rhinocerous
CCACTCGTCGGCGAACATTCGGCGGCTGTGAGCTCGCGCGCTCGGTGCCACTACGGACGATCGGATGGCATTGCGCTCTCAAAATCCACACCAAATCACTCTCAGGCGGCGAAATCCCACATATCCCGAGCATGAATCCGAGCGGAGACCGATGGAGTCATGTACACGCCGCTGCCGCTCGTTGAGCTGCGCGTAAAAGCGCCGCGCTCCGCTTCGCCATGAAGAATG
>NW_015696866.1:0-228 GCF_001515625.1 Sinocyclocheilus rhinocerous
CCACGGTTAAAGGGTCTGTGGATTAAAGGTAGGGTTTAGTAAAACGAAGTTAGTCAAGCTACACTTTTAATAGTAGTCGGCTACGCTAGATGATACTAATAAATAGTAGATAACAATTTATATAATTTAAAAACACTGAATAGTATATTTAATGTCACTTTTTAGTAAATCGTATTTTTTTTTAAAAACTACGTATTTCAAGCGTCAATACTATTTTGTGAAAACAAG
>NW_015696867.1:0-228 GCF_001515625.1 Sinocyclocheilus rhinocerous
CCATTCACCACAATAGAGGGCTTGTCTGAACCTCTCACAGCTGGCCAGAAGAACCGAAGACACTGGCACTCCTGAAACTCACAAACACACAGAACCGTAACCGTCCTACACAACAGAACTCATATAGAGCAACAAATGCCTCACAGAGCAACATACGCACACAGCACCCCTGTGGGCAGAAAGATCTCAGTTACACCATCACGCTGGCAAACGTTATCAAGCACAGAA
>NW_015696868.1:0-228 GCF_001515625.1 Sinocyclocheilus rhinocerous
CCATATTAAATCCACTTAATTTATAATGGATTATCTCATATCTTGTCATTTTTTATTTAAGATCTGCTCATTATCTTACAACATCTTGTGAATGGTTAGGAGTGGTTGAGTGTTTTCAAGTGTTTCCTGTGAGGTTAATGTTAATTTTACTGTGAGCTAGTTTAAGCTCAGTTGCAGTACTATCAAATGGAAAAAAGTGCAATGTGTTACAAAAAAAAAATAATAATA
>NW_015696869.1:0-228 GCF_001515625.1 Sinocyclocheilus rhinocerous
CATTATCTGACCCATGCCTGTTCTATGACCACGTCTCTGTCTTCTATTAATAATAAAGCTTGCACATGGATCCACACGTCTCAAGTCTTGTCAGCCCCGTAACAGAATACTCGGCCCCGCCGTGGTGGTCTACTGTCTGGTGCTGGTGGTGCTCTGCTCCGCCATGGTGGTCCTCTGCCCCGTCGTGGTGGTCTACTGTCTGGCTCTGGTGGTCTTCTGCTCCGCTGT
>NW_015696870.1:0-228 GCF_001515625.1 Sinocyclocheilus rhinocerous
TAAAGAACACCTTAATACTGTAAGCAATTAAAGAAACTTACACTAACTGAAACGTGTACCTGTTAAAAAAAGAAAAGTGGGCGCATCCTTTTTGCAAAGTAATGTGAACTAGCATTAACAAGTTTTCACAGGCATGACCATTTTTTTATACATCCTCTCCAAGTCTGAAAGAAATACTGAGCATAGCATAACTAACACCACTTTCACTTGCTGATATAAGCTGAGCGC
>NW_015696871.1:0-228 GCF_001515625.1 Sinocyclocheilus rhinocerous
CCATTGTCACAAAAGTTAATAATTTGCACATGTTTTTAAGCTTTGCCCATTTAAATATCCAAGCAAGACACAAAACAGAAGTTTTGTGTGCACAAACATCCAAAGCAAACACCCAGAAAGCCGCTTCTCAGATAATGAATTGAGTCTTCTTGCACTTGAATGGACAAATTCACAAAAACATTGTATTGGGTGAGTATATTCATAAACATAATTGGTTATTTCTGAAGT
>NW_015696872.1:0-228 GCF_001515625.1 Sinocyclocheilus rhinocerous
AACCTCATCTTGATCTTCACATGAGAGTTCATACTGGAGAGAAACGATTCACATTTGATCAGTGCGGGAAGAGTTTCTCACAATCATCAACCCTTAAGATACACATGAACATCCACACTAGAGAGAAACCGTACACATGTGTTCAGTGTGGAAAAAGTTTTACACAATCATCAAACCTTAAGAAACACATGAAGATCCACACTAAAGAGAAACCACACACATGTGATC
>NW_015696873.1:0-228 GCF_001515625.1 Sinocyclocheilus rhinocerous
CATTGAGGTAAGCAATTTTCTATTTAACCTATTTGTATATCTGATATACACTGTAATAATATTATGCTGTTGGAAGAAAGAAGAAACGATTTCAAAACAATAATTCACTAAATGGATTTTACCATGTGAGCCATATGACAAGACAGCACAGTAATGCACACATGGAGACTTTTAATAAAAATAATTGCAGTAACAGTATCAGTTATGTAATCTAAAACATAAAACAGG
>NW_015696874.1:0-228 GCF_001515625.1 Sinocyclocheilus rhinocerous
AATATGTGCATCTATTCATTTAAACACATTGGTGCAAACACAACTTTGCATTTGTATCCAGTTACATTGATTAAACTACATTACTGAACATTGGGAATTTTATGTTTGTCATTAACTCATTTTAACCCACTGGTCACAATAGTGAGTGTAAAGACGGTTTTCATTTATAAAGCTCTAAAAAATGACTGACTGATGTATTAGTGCATTTCCTGCAAATATGGAAAAAAA
>NW_015696875.1:0-228 GCF_001515625.1 Sinocyclocheilus rhinocerous
CCCATAGAGAGCATCTTTTAGCATTCCCATTCATCTCAATGGCAATTGAAATATTCAGACCAGATAGTATGCAACCTTTGTAGTCTTTGCTCATGGGTGATCCATTCCAGAAACATTTCTCATGTGTCTGATTACGTTGAAGCAGGTGGAAAAAGGCCACTTTTATTCTCATGTTTAGTAGAGAGCCATCAATGTACTTGTGTTTTAAACACAAGGGCAGTCTCTTCG
>NW_015696876.1:0-228 GCF_001515625.1 Sinocyclocheilus rhinocerous
GCTTGTTGGTCATTTTCTAAGTGCTCTGTTTGGTTTTGGAAAATAACCCAATAATTCTCATGGCAAGAAGAGAGTTTTGTAATAATATTTCACAATATTAGTGTTTTTAATCTAATTTGTATCAAATAAATGCACAATGCAAATGAACATAAGCGACTTATTTCAAAAACATCGAAAAAAAAGACCCCAAATCAATACAAAATCTTTGAATGGTAGTGCATGAACTAA
>NW_015696877.1:0-228 GCF_001515625.1 Sinocyclocheilus rhinocerous
CCCTCCGCCTTCTCCTTGCTAGCCATCTTTGCTCTCTCCGCCTCCAACCGTTTAGGGCTGTTAAGCATCACCTGAACCACAGCGTATTCGACCAGAGAGGCGAAGCCAAAGAGCAGGCAGGCAATCAGCCAGATGTCAATCGCCTTTACATAGGAGACTTTGGGCAGTTCAGAGGCCAGAGACGTGCACTCAGAAGAGAGCGAGAGCACTGACAGTATCCCTGCAGAC
>NW_015696878.1:0-228 GCF_001515625.1 Sinocyclocheilus rhinocerous
TATGTGTAAACATACCTGGCAATAAAGCTCATTCTGATTTTGATTTAAGATTTGGATCATCATCTAGTACCAATTTAAAGGGATTGTGATAGATTATGGCATTTTATGATGATTTTTGTTTTCATTAAAACATTGGCGGTCAATCAGAATTCACCCAACTTTGAAAAGATTGTTAACTGATAATTAGAGATAGACCGATATATCGATTTACCGATATTTTTCCCGATA
>NW_015696879.1:0-228 GCF_001515625.1 Sinocyclocheilus rhinocerous
CCATGATTATTCTACTCTGTTAATTAAAAGGCTGTTTATATGCATCCGCTAATTGTTTAGGAGAAGCACACATGTAAGAGGCTGACAATTAGCTGAATACTTGTCTAATTAGTGACACTTAGCCTGCATTTTTAAACATTTATTTGAATATAGCAACATAACATCTCGCTCTACAATAAATCACTGACTGAGACTATCAGCCAATCACTGTGTGCATAGTTAGTAAGC
>NW_015696880.1:0-228 GCF_001515625.1 Sinocyclocheilus rhinocerous
CTGGTAATATTGCGCGCGGATGAAGGGCAGGTGTTTATTGCATCTAGTCACTTGTCATTAATGGAATCCCCAAGCGCATGAATGAGGAGCGCTCGATGTCTTGTGCCCTCTCAGACGACAGCCACACAAAAACATCTGCTTTATGACAAACAAACAATAATGACCGTGTCAAATGAACATATCTTCTTTTTTGCCGCCGACCCTTTCCTCACTTCCGGTACAGCGGAC
>NW_015696881.1:0-228 GCF_001515625.1 Sinocyclocheilus rhinocerous
ATGTCCGTCAAACTCATTCTTGCTGGAAATCACCACTGGAACCTCACGGCCGGTGAACACGTTGAGGGCCGTGACCTCAGTCAGGCTGTCTGCACAAGCAGGGGTCAAAGGTCAATCAACCAGCGCTGGTAACTAAGGCTAAATCTGAGATCTCTTTAACCGAAATCTGTCCTCTTCCAAAGCCTTTGGGATTCACAGTTATTTCACGGTTTGGTGCGAGACCACAAA
>NW_015696882.1:0-228 GCF_001515625.1 Sinocyclocheilus rhinocerous
CCCAGGATTGATGCAAACTAAACTGAAACTTACCTGGCTAGCCAGATAATCCGGCTTCATGGTACAGGCCCCAGGAACAGTTTGAAAACCTTTCATACACAAGCAGCCCATTGTTTTTATTAATTTTTAAACATTACATTAAAATATATGTTACACCAAACATCTTACTGGCAGTTTTATTTGCTTTGTTAAATCTTATACATATAAATGTATATTATACTTTTTTTT
>NW_015696883.1:0-228 GCF_001515625.1 Sinocyclocheilus rhinocerous
CCTATGCGCAATCACAAAAATACATTATTTGCATGTGCTTTAAAGATTTGCCGGTTAAACATTTCATTCGCGCGCTGTTCATGCGCTTTTTCTCAGCGTGTACAAAAGCCTGTTAAACAGCGCCTACTGGACTAAGTTGTCTTTCGCGTCTGATTAATTTTGCGTCTAATACTGTCAAAAATGCACAAGGTTTACATATAAACAGTTGGTTATGTCTAAAATGAAAGT
>NW_015696884.1:0-228 GCF_001515625.1 Sinocyclocheilus rhinocerous
AGTTTTCTTTCTAAATGCCATTAAAGATATAGCTTTTAACACGATCGTTAACAAATCTAAATGTGTTATACATTTCCTTAGTTGGTTCATTCTAAATAGTCAGTGTCTTTTTTTGTCCCTGATAAATGTGTAAAACAATAATAATGATAAGCTGATGCCAACATCTACGACGTGTAATGTGTGAGTCACTCCCATAATTCACACAAAGCGTCATGAGGCGTAGGAGAA
>NW_015696885.1:0-228 GCF_001515625.1 Sinocyclocheilus rhinocerous
ATGCTGAAAATTCAGCTTTGCCATCACAGGAATAAATTATATTAATAAATAACATAAAATATATTAAAATAGAAAACAGTTCTTCTAAATTGTAATGATATTTTGCAGTATTGTTTTACTGTATTTTTAATCAAATAAATGCAGCCTTCTGCATTTGAAAGATACTTTTTTTTTCAAAATATTAAAAGTTCTTAAAGGGGTCATATGATGCTTTTTTAAAGATCATTA
>NW_015696886.1:0-228 GCF_001515625.1 Sinocyclocheilus rhinocerous
CACACACACACACACACATACACGTTACAGTAGCACCAGTGTGCTCTCAATCTCTTCCTCCAGCTGTTGTCCATATGTGTTCTTATAAAGTCCCCTCCTGCCGTGACTGCCTCTGTGATTTGAAGTCGGTCTGAAAGGCCCCGCCTCATTAATTAACGCCCCTCTGATCTGCAGCTCCTGAACATGCTGGATTTCAGACCCCCTGCAGCCAAACATGCACCAGGGATC
>NW_015696887.1:0-228 GCF_001515625.1 Sinocyclocheilus rhinocerous
CTTGACTAGGAGGTATCAATCTGCTGGTTAGGGGAAATTCTGTGGAGTGCATTTCCCTTTCAGAGTTACTTTGCAGTCTATATGCATATTTAAGCTCTCTGTGAACCGTAACAAATTCATCTTTTAAATCGTCTCTTTTTTGAGTCAGGGCACTGAATTCAGCCCGGGAACTTTGCAGGTGGCCTCATCAGGAGAGCCTCGGCTTGCTGGAGTTTTTCACTTAGTTCC
>NW_015696888.1:0-228 GCF_001515625.1 Sinocyclocheilus rhinocerous
CAGTAGGTTATTATTGGCGTATTTTGTCTTAATTTCTTGGAAAATGACCTATATGTATTTTTTCCATTGAAAGTAGTACTAAGGAATAATTCACCAGAAATGTGTTGTTAGCTTGTGTGTTGTTGATTTTTAGTTGTCTACAAAAGGAGAAAATTTGAAGAATGCAAAGGCTTCTTTTTTCCATACAACATATATAGTGGCCACAGCTGACAAGCTCCAAAAAGCACC
>NW_015696889.1:0-228 GCF_001515625.1 Sinocyclocheilus rhinocerous
TTTTAGAGTGACCAGACGAGAAGTAGAATTGGAAGTAGTTATGAGACAGTAGATTATATATTTTGGATCCTTTATTTGGCCAATTGACCAAGTCCAGTTATAGAATTGCCCTCCACATCCTTACAAGATTATGTCAGAATGGCCAAACGGTCTAAGGCGCCAGACTCAAGGCTTATCAATCTCCTCAGTTGTTGAGGTTTCTGGTCTCCAAATGGAGGCGTGGGTTCA
>NW_015696890.1:0-228 GCF_001515625.1 Sinocyclocheilus rhinocerous
AAAGACAGATGAGCTACAAGGCTGTTATTTGATGGTATATGCTTTCATTGAAGCCATTTATTTTTAAAATAACTGCATTTAACAGCTAAATTTGTGATGAAAAACTACATTACCCATGATGCTGTACAAAAAAATTCCACCAATCGGAGAGTAAATGCGCAAAAGAGCTCCGCCCACTGCCACAAAGCACCACCAATAATTGAGTCCCAAATTATTTCAATATTTATA
>NW_015696891.1:0-228 GCF_001515625.1 Sinocyclocheilus rhinocerous
GTTAAACCATGGTAACCATAAATTAACCATGGTTTTGCTACACTAACCATAGTTTATGGTTAGTAGTAAAACTGTGGCTATAAAAATGGTAATCAATACCCCCCAAAAAACATGGTTACCTAACCACACTTTTACTATAATAAAACCATGGTTAATTTTCATAAGGGAACTCGGTCCCGGAGGGCAGAGTTTAGCTCCAATCCTAATTAAACACACCTGAACCAGCTA
>NW_015696892.1:0-228 GCF_001515625.1 Sinocyclocheilus rhinocerous
CTATATTCTATACCTTCTCTTTTTCTTCCCTTTTTAATTTTTTTTGGTCATACATTACAATATGGATATGTATGTCCTTGAATGGCTAACATACTTAATGTTATGTCCTTTAATGTCAGAGGCTTAGGTCATCCAATTAAACGTAAAATAAACCTTTTTGAAAAAAGAAAAGGCTGATGTGGATTTACTACAGGAAACCCATCTGTCCAGTGAGGAGCATAAAAAGCT
>NW_015696893.1:0-228 GCF_001515625.1 Sinocyclocheilus rhinocerous
CTACATTTTTATTTCAGTAGTTTAGTACATCAAGTTAAACAAAATGAAAATGAGAAATATTTCCTTGGTAATAGTTGAAAGAAAATAGTTTAATTTCATTCATTCAAGTTAATGTTTATTTTAGATCAAGCAAAGATTTTTAGATTTTTTTTATAAACAGAATTTGCACTATAATGTTGCACATCCTATTTCCATGCCAACTGCTTATTTTGAACACACAGGAAAAAA
>NW_015696894.1:0-228 GCF_001515625.1 Sinocyclocheilus rhinocerous
CTATGGAAGCAAAATAGACCAAAACTGACCAGTGCATGAAAAAAACAAAGGTTTTGCCTATAGTGCATTAATTGCTATAGTCATTAATGTTAATGTGCATTGAGATGGTTTTTATTTGGTGTATTTAAGACCAAACAAAACCATCTCAATGCACATTAACATTAATGATATCTGCAGAAACTACTAATCTGTGATTTACAGATTACAGGAACATAACAGACCTTGGCC
>NW_015696895.1:0-228 GCF_001515625.1 Sinocyclocheilus rhinocerous
CTAGGGCACTGTTTGATGCTTGCTAGCACACAGCTCTTCAACAAGCCACGTGAATTAAGGTATCATTCATGCTCATGCCGCAAAGTTCACAACTTTATGTATGAGTGCAACAATCACTGTCCACTTTTGTCAGTCTTGGTTCCGGAAGTATTTTTCCCATTCATTTCTTAATTCATTATTATATATGAATGAATATATACTATCAATTCATTCCTAGGGATTAAAAAA
>NW_015696896.1:0-228 GCF_001515625.1 Sinocyclocheilus rhinocerous
ACGAGCTGCCATTCATCTTGTGTCATGCCTGCCTCTAAAATTTGTCTGAAAATGATTAAGTACAGATTTGTAATAAAAGTAAAATATGAAATATTATTAACAACACACCCTGTGCACTTACACTGATCCTCCAATTCCTCCCAAACACAAGAGGTACTATAACCTCAGGTTCCTCATGTTTTCATAGTTAAAGATGGCGGAGTCTGAAGAGCCGAAAACAACCTGCAA
>NW_015696897.1:0-228 GCF_001515625.1 Sinocyclocheilus rhinocerous
GGTAGGAGGTAATAACAGATATGATACGTTCTGAGTCTCCAGTCCATGAGGTAAGGGATACTCTACATTCAGAGTCTTCATCCAGCGAAACAACAGATGCAGCACGTCCCGAGTCTCCATCCTAGAGAGACAAAGCGGATCGACCGAGTTCTGAGTCTCAAACCCAGAGAGGCAGAAGACATGCAGACATTTGCAACAAGGTTAAGCTCCGGCGAGCAAACCTTCACT
>NW_015696898.1:0-228 GCF_001515625.1 Sinocyclocheilus rhinocerous
GTTCCGGCTGCGTGCACTGCGGAAATCCCTAAAGCATGACCGGCCAAATACATGATACGGCTTCTCCCATCATGCCGTGCTCTAAAAGAACCGAAAATGCTGAGTGATGCTTGAGCAATCAGGAGCAAGAGCTCTGTCAGAAGACTGTCGGAGGAGGGCAGGGGCGTCACGGCTGGGCGAGCGAGACACAGCGGGGCCAGAAACAGCATGCTGATGTCCATGAGGCTG
>NW_015696899.1:0-228 GCF_001515625.1 Sinocyclocheilus rhinocerous
GAGCACGCCACGGAGGCAGCCATCAGCGTCGGCGCCATCTTAGTAATTGTTATTTCTTACAGTTTATTTTTTCAAGGTACTACTTTTTCTTTTTGGTGGGTTTAAAGGGTTAGTTCATCCAAACATAAATTCAATCATTATTTATTCGCCCCACTGTTCAATCCTTGGGCTATTTTTTTTTTCCTGAACACAAAAGGTGATTTTGGTCAAGTTTGTTCTGCTGGTTTC
>NW_015696900.1:0-228 GCF_001515625.1 Sinocyclocheilus rhinocerous
ATAATGATCTTTAAAAAAGCATCATATGACCCCTTTAAACAATCTTTTTTTGGCATTCAATGGGGATTTACTATTATAACTAAAACATGGAAGAAATATTGTGATTATTCCTTAAAAAACAAAGTTTTAATAATCTTATTAGTATGTACATTCCACTGCTCAATAGTAAGATATTTCTGTCAGTTTCTTCAAGTTAAACCAAACTTTTATTTTGACGGGTTGCCGTGA
>NW_015696901.1:0-228 GCF_001515625.1 Sinocyclocheilus rhinocerous
CTCTGTTGAAAGATTTAGGTTATTACTACACGCCATCCGGGTGCTACTGAGGGTCAGCGCAAGCGAGCGAGTGGTGAGAAATTTCAACTCAAATTAACATTCTGGCAGCTGGAGAAATTGGATAAATAAAGTGGAATTAATTCCCGGTAATGGAGGAGGAGAGCGGGGAGAGGGAAAGACCCTTGTACTTACTTTATACATGAACAGGATTGATTACCATCCTGTATT
>NW_015696902.1:0-228 GCF_001515625.1 Sinocyclocheilus rhinocerous
CTCGGCCCCGCCCCTCTCGTCACAATAAGAAAATTTAAAAATTTAAAAAAACATTCTAATGGGTTTGTGTAATTTTATAAGTATAATTTGCACAGATGGACTCTTCAAGAATGGATATTTGTGGATAAAAGAATGGATATGGTCAATAGTCATCCCGCTAGTAATCTCCTTTTGCCTCCAGGTAAAGGTCCTCCTCATTCGCTCTTCAACAATGTATCTGGCTTTGTC
>NW_015696903.1:0-228 GCF_001515625.1 Sinocyclocheilus rhinocerous
CTCTGATCTCCTTTGTCAGTGTGTTCCTGGCCTGATTGTACAAGACTCTGTGTCCCTACTAGTGTAGGCATCCTCTTTGGCCTGACGAAGCTGTTGAGTTTTTCTGTGAACCATGGTTTGTCATTGTTATATGTTAAATATGTTCTGGAAGGAATGTGGCATTTCCAAAGTGTTCTTAGGCTTTTTGCTATACACTGAATAAAAGAATGGTAAAACAAGCTCACTGGT
>NW_015696904.1:0-228 GCF_001515625.1 Sinocyclocheilus rhinocerous
CTTATAAAATTATTTCAAGTACTGTAAATTTGATAGTGGCTTTATCAAAACATTGTTTTAGCCTAAACTAGCAACCAGTGGCAGATGGGGGACTGTTTGAAAACCATAATTCCCCGAATTTTAATTGCCATAATCTCTGCACTAAACGTCAGCCACATGTCACCAAAAGCATAAAACATATTTTCTACAGTGAATATTGTTCCCAAGAAACAGCATGTCAGAAGAAAG
>NW_015696905.1:0-228 GCF_001515625.1 Sinocyclocheilus rhinocerous
ATCGTAAGTAGCTGCTACATCCCAGTCTAGATCTGGCTCTTCGACATCCTGAAGGTATAGCAGTTAAATAGTTAGGAATCCATTTATTACATAAACAGCAGTGTGGTGATAGAGTAACTAAGACAGCATCACCATACCTCGTATCTCTCAGATTGGTCAATATTTGTGTGCATCATTCCAATCTGCCACAGCTGCTCTGGACTTCGATTGCCCTCTGAGGAGAGTGGA
>NW_015696906.1:0-228 GCF_001515625.1 Sinocyclocheilus rhinocerous
CTTATAATTTTATAAAAGCACTTACATTAAACATACTTTTGCATTATTTGTAAATCTGTAAAGCGGTTTAAATCATAATTTTTACATTCATTTTGGGTTGTAGAGATTTAGGCGTTGTCATGGCAACAATGTTGTAATACAGGAAGTAACTTTAAGCAGAAAAAGTTATGATTTCACACTAAAATCATGTTAACACGTATTGTTCATGTCTTTTGGCTATACTATTGA
>NW_015696907.1:0-228 GCF_001515625.1 Sinocyclocheilus rhinocerous
CTTATTTCTATTTTATAAACAGCAGAATTTATTTTTTATTTCTTTCGTAGTTTTTATGTTAGTTTTTATTTTAAGGGCCTTATTTCTATTTTATAAACAGCAACATTTCTTTTTTTATTTCTTTTGTTGTTTTTATGTTATAGTTTTTATTTTAATGGCCTTATTTCTATTTTATATACAGCATTGTAGTTTTTATGTTATAGTTTTTATTTTAAGGGCCTTATTTCT
>NW_015696908.1:0-228 GCF_001515625.1 Sinocyclocheilus rhinocerous
CTTAGACCAGATGTGAATGAATTTGAGAAATGTGCACTGTATTTTCTTTTATTTTTCAGAAAGACTGTGAGGCCATTTTCAATGTGTTGGAAAAGATCTAGGTGCTTAAATCTAAACAAAATCAAACAAAATGAAAGCGAAAACACGCAAATGAGCCAAAGTCAGAATGCCCTTTGCCTCAGTTTGATTTCTAGACAAGAAATTTAGGTCAGTGTTGGTTAGATTCTC
>NW_015696909.1:0-228 GCF_001515625.1 Sinocyclocheilus rhinocerous
CAAAGAAAGAAATAAAGACAAAAAGAGGAATACTTACATTTTTCTACAATAAATATTGAATTACTGTGGTTAATTTTTTTAGTTTTGTCAAACTTTTCATTTTTCTGCAATTACATAATTAAAATAGGCCCAACTAACTTATTTTATACAGAAACTAAATACCACACCAAAACACCCTAAACGATGTTTTTGAATTTCTAAAAAGGCTCACCAAAACACGACAACATC
>NW_015696910.1:0-228 GCF_001515625.1 Sinocyclocheilus rhinocerous
CCAGGCATGCTCTATGCATATATTGCAGTATATTGAAAAATATAAGCATACAGTAGCTTCCCATATATTAAAATGTTTTATTTAATATATTGCATATATGTGACCGCTCGTGATCTTCTGTTTGCTAATAAACCAGCTCAGGAGAAAACCTCACATAAACTGCCATTTATTACAGTAATATATTACAACACAACAAACAGCCATAATATTATATGTACACAAAGCAGA
>NW_015696911.1:0-228 GCF_001515625.1 Sinocyclocheilus rhinocerous
CTTTTGCTCCTCTTCTTCCTCTTCCTCCTCCACTTCTGCCTCTTCCCCTAGCAGTACAAAAACAGTTTTAGTCTAATGCATGGTTGACCATTATTTGATCAAATTATGCAAAGGAAACACAGCTGTACCATCTTCCTCTGACACTTCCTTGATCTTTTTCAGTTTCTTTTTGTTGGCCTTGGATGCATTCTGCATCTTAGGAATGTCTCGGCCATAGTAGAGCAGGAA
>NW_015696912.1:0-228 GCF_001515625.1 Sinocyclocheilus rhinocerous
CTTCGTCTGAGGTAAATCTCTCAGAAATTACCGGATGCTGTCAGCGCGTGCGTGCAAATTCAAAAATTGCAGCTGCGGGGGGAGGGGTAAAAACAGTGAGTCGATTCTTAAAAGATTCGATTCATGGGCAAAAAGAATTGCGAGTCTCGTGTGAATCAGCTCTAAATGCGAGTCCTGGAATGTCAGTGCGTGATATTACTGTTCATTACCAAACTACAACAAACCCCG
>NW_015696913.1:0-228 GCF_001515625.1 Sinocyclocheilus rhinocerous
CTCAAAAAACCTACATTAAACACTTCTCTTATAGACAGCTACAGATCTGTCTCTCTCCTTCCTTTCATAGCAAAAACCCTTAAACGAGTTGTTTTCAACCAGATATCATTGTTTCTTTCACGGAACAACAAACTGGATGCTAACCAGTCAGGTTTCATGAGTGGCCATTCAACTGAGACTGCTCTACTGTCAGTCACGGAAGCCTTGCGGATTGCAAAAGCTGATTCC
>NW_015696914.1:0-228 GCF_001515625.1 Sinocyclocheilus rhinocerous
ATGTAAGTACATAGTTGTTAAGGCCACTTAATATAAAGTGGGACCTAAATTACATTTCATAATATATCGACAGAGAAAACAGCTATTTTAAATTGTAATATTACTTACCAAATATTAATGTTCTTACTGTATTTTTGTCCAAAATAAATGCAGTCCCGGTGAGCAGAAGAGACTTATGCCGAGTTCACACTGCACGATTTTCAAACTCGTCGCATCACTGTTGTTTTC
>NW_015696915.1:0-228 GCF_001515625.1 Sinocyclocheilus rhinocerous
CAGCACGGGCTTAATGCGCTCGGCGATGGCCTGTCTCAGCACCGTCTCTGTCTGCACGCACACACCTGCGCAAAAAGCAGACATTTAACGTCCCGTAAAGGGCTTTCACACTGAAAGCGAAAATTCGGCGCGATGCCGCTTTTGAATCGAAACAATAGATCTCTATGGGGCTATTCACACCAGGCACGATCATTCGCAGTGCGAAAAAGCAAGGATTTTTTTTTTTTA
>NW_015696916.1:0-228 GCF_001515625.1 Sinocyclocheilus rhinocerous
CTAAAGTTAGCATTTTCCAAGATCTCCTATTGTACCTTTAAGACTGCTTTTGTTCTCCAGGGTCACATGAATATATTTATTCATGCACGCACCCCTAGTTTTGACGGTATGGCAACAACTCTTCCTCTTCTCTAAAGCAGCGCAGCATGGCAGGGTATATATTATTATATACTGTATATGTATATTGAGCATAAACAATATCTGCAAAGTTACGACGCTGAAAGTTCA
>NW_015696917.1:0-228 GCF_001515625.1 Sinocyclocheilus rhinocerous
CTTGCTCTTAGAGCACCCATGAGCATATGTCCAAACAAAGCCAGCCGTTGTGCTTTAGTGCAGTTATATTTTTGTACTGACATGGTACCACTGCTTATCTTCTTTAAATAACATTTGCGAGGCTTTTAGGATAATTTTTGTGGTCTCATTGCAGCACTTGGTTTCTGTTTTGGTTGAGAAACGGAATGCATTCCCCAGGCCTCGATAAAATTTGATTAGTTCCACTTG
>NW_015696918.1:0-228 GCF_001515625.1 Sinocyclocheilus rhinocerous
CAGAGATGCTTTGACTAGAGCTGGAAATGAAAATAGGCAGGCGACCGTTGCATCCTTTGAGTGCGCTTTCCTAATTGCCCAATCAAAAAAGCCACACACCATCGGGGAAACTCTGCTCAAACCCGCATGTGTGAAAATGGCAGAAATAATGTGCGGGGCACAGGTGGCTTCGAAACTAAAAACTGTACCTCTGTCCAATAATACAATAAAAGACAGAATCGACAGAAT
>NW_015696919.1:0-228 GCF_001515625.1 Sinocyclocheilus rhinocerous
CTTGTTAATAAGTGCGGTGGCAGATTTCACTCATTTAACAATGAATACATGAGGAATCGCTCTCAGCTCACAGAACTGCTGCAGAAGATTGAAGAAATGGTGAGGATCAATGGAGGACAGCACTACACTAATGAGATATATAATAAAGCCCAGAAAAAGATTGAACAAGAGGCTTTAAAGCAAAAACGGAGACAGTATGGGCAAACAGCGCTAACAGTAATAGGAGGA
>NW_015696920.1:0-228 GCF_001515625.1 Sinocyclocheilus rhinocerous
TCAATGGGAAAGGAGGACTTGCCAGATGATTCATAGTCGGGATCAGTAGCCTCCACTTTGATCTGGATGGCCCGGGATTTGATCCTCAACTTGTGGGGCAAAGCTGAGGCACTGGCATCTGGCACTTTGAGGGTTGACACAATTACACTCTGTGAATTAGCCCTGGGTGGAACCGGACCCTTTGGGACCTGCTGTTCATCCTCTCCATCTGAGGACTTGCTTACGGCC
>NW_015696921.1:0-228 GCF_001515625.1 Sinocyclocheilus rhinocerous
CTGAATAGAAACACCAAGAAGTGCATAACATTTTTAAAATTGGGGTATCACATAAAAATAAAAATAAAACACTGGATGGAAAAGCCAGAAATCGCATTAAATTCTAAAAAAAAAAAAAAGGGAGGGGGGGTGATACATTAAAAAATCCAGATGAAAACACCAAGAACTGCATGAATTTGTAAAAATATTGGGGTTTTGCATAAAAGCACTGGATGGAAATGGCAAAAA
>NW_015696922.1:0-228 GCF_001515625.1 Sinocyclocheilus rhinocerous
CAACAGCCTTTTAGTTCAGTTTTTAAATGCTATTGTTTAAAAAGTGCTTTATTGACTGACATTTCATAGACGTTTAGTTGTTATGTTTTCAAATTGTATGCATATATCTGTGTACGTGGGCATGCAATATGTGGGGGACATGTCCCTTCCACTTTTAATAAAACGTAAATTCATCCCCCGCATTTTTTTTCGGGCAAGTGCGTTCATATAGAGTTAGCAAGGGCCAGT
>NW_015696923.1:0-228 GCF_001515625.1 Sinocyclocheilus rhinocerous
TTATGAACATCGTCTTCGTTTCTTTGCCATCGTGTCAAAAGTCTAATAAAGCTGAAGTGTCTGACCGGAGTCAGATAGTCTGATACTTCCTTCAATTACAACACCGGCATTTTCATTTTTACAGTGTTTCAGAGTTCGAGTTGATTTCTGTTCCTCCGTGTGTCTCTTCAGGACGATGTCTTCACAGGCTGAGACAGCAGGATTAGTTCCAGAGCTGCTCTTGTGTTT
>NW_015696924.1:0-228 GCF_001515625.1 Sinocyclocheilus rhinocerous
ACCATACATCAATGGAAAGATTATTTATTCATCTTTCAGATGATGATTAAATCTCAATTTCACAAAATTGACCCGTAAGACTGGTTTTGTGCTCCAGGGTCACATTTGAAAGAGTTTTTTGAGACTAGACAAAATGCAAAGCAAAAGAAAATAATTGCATGTGTGTTTTTTGTTTATCAGTAATACATGAATATGCAATTGCATAGTTATTTTTACATCTGCTTAATA
>NW_015696925.1:0-228 GCF_001515625.1 Sinocyclocheilus rhinocerous
TCTGCACCGCAGAAGAGGGCTACTTCGGTGAATAGACAGGGTGACCCGAGGGTTTCAGTGGGGGTAAACCTGCAGAGTGAATCTTCGTGGGCCTCCATTCCTCTAGCACACCGCAAGCTGTGGAGCTTCCGGGTGAACGTGGCGGTTCTTCTTATGAGGGACCAGCAGTTTCATTCGGTGCTTCTCCAGATGACCAGATGTCGATTGCGGCATCGGAGGGTGAGCTGG
>NW_015696926.1:0-228 GCF_001515625.1 Sinocyclocheilus rhinocerous
GTCAGTTGTTTAGGTCTCTCGCTGCACAGCCACGTTTAAATTTAGTCTGTATAATTGCAGCTGGTGTGGATGGTGGGAATGGCATCCCACCCACTCAGAGTGGGTGGACAGGACGCCATAGAATCTTGGGGACGGTTTCAGCTGTCATGGGCACACTGGGCTGTGCCACTCCATTGCCATGGTACATTCGCACATGGCAAGAGTTCAGTCGAGGGAGAAGAGAGAGTA
>NW_015696927.1:0-228 GCF_001515625.1 Sinocyclocheilus rhinocerous
ACTTTTTTTGTGCAAAGAAAACAAAAATAATGACTTTATTCAACAGTTTATTCTCTTCCGTGTCAGTCTGCGCCGCCAAACGCATGGTACTGAAAACATGGTGGTACTGTCATGAACGCGTGTCAAAGACTGACACGGAAGAGAAGAAATTGCTGAATAAAGTACTTATTTTTGTTTTCTTCACGCACAAAATGTATTCTCGTAGCTTCGTAAAATTACGGTTGAACC
>NW_015696928.1:0-228 GCF_001515625.1 Sinocyclocheilus rhinocerous
TATCGGACTGCGCCATCTAGAGTCTCATGCCAGAACTCTGTATTTCACCGTCCTCCGTACTGCAGCCGTTTACTCCGGTAATCCTCATCTCCCCACAGATCCTGCAGAAGGTTTC
This sequence comes from Sinocyclocheilus rhinocerous, assembly GCF_001515625.1. NCBI lineage: Eukaryota > Metazoa > Chordata > Actinopteri > Cypriniformes > Cyprinidae > Sinocyclocheilus > Sinocyclocheilus rhinocerous. Next base: position 116 of record NW_015696928.1, read on the forward strand.
CGTCACGGACCCGTCCCGGGAGAAGACACTGTTTATCCTGAGTGTCATCCGTGAGAAGAGCCTGTCTCCAGCCGTGCTGTCGTCCCGCGCGCACCACATCTCTCCGGTCTACG
>NW_015696929.1:0-228 GCF_001515625.1 Sinocyclocheilus rhinocerous
CTGAAAAAGTTTTCCTTAACTTGTTGACAAGTTTAACTTGTTAACTTGTTTAATTGACAGATGGAATCAAGAGACAATTATTTTCTTAAACTGATGCACAAATTGTAAAGTAACCTGTTTATTTACATCAGATGTTAAACTGAAGCCTGTTAAATTTGTAACATTTGTAAACCTAAAACTACAATTTTACATTCGGCAGGTGTTGATTTTGTGGTTTTCATTCATACA
>NW_015696930.1:0-228 GCF_001515625.1 Sinocyclocheilus rhinocerous
AGACAAAGGAAAACTTGAAATCGCATCATATGACCCCTTTAAATGTAAAAATAATTCCCTGAACCTCTAACAGTGATGATGCGTTCCCACTAGATGGCAGACAAGGACAAATTTCAAAAAGTTTCTGGTGGACTATTTTGAGTTTCTTTCTTTTTTTTTCTTAAACAGTTGGTTCAGTTTTTTCTTCTTCTTTCCAACTGATTTGTTAGTTTGTGTGGGGGAAAAGAC
>NW_015696931.1:0-228 GCF_001515625.1 Sinocyclocheilus rhinocerous
AGAATTTCCTTCACCTTGTAGACTGACCCCTCATCCAGGATCAAGTGAAGAGGGGGTTCCTCCGCCTGGCCAGGCTCTTTGGGGAGAGAGACAGGTTCATGGTGAGGTTTTAGCAGAGAAACGTGAAACGTGGGATGAATCCTGTACTGTGAGGGGAGTTGGAGTTTGTAGGTGACCGGGTTTATTTGTTCCAGGATGGTGAAGGGGCCAACAAATCTGGGACTGAGC
>NW_015696932.1:0-228 GCF_001515625.1 Sinocyclocheilus rhinocerous
CTGTCCCGCTCCGGGCTCTAGGCTGCGCATCAACACACATGCAAAGTTTTTTTTCGCGCTACCCCATCTCCACCTCCAATCATTAGTGCCGTTTCGTTCCGTCTTTGTCAGAACATATAGGACAATTTTTGAAATAGTTCCATAAACAGGGGTTAAAGCAAAAATAAAAAAATATATATATATATTTTGGCCCAATCTCAATTCTACCCCTTAGCCCTTCCCCTTCCC
>NW_015696933.1:0-228 GCF_001515625.1 Sinocyclocheilus rhinocerous
ATCGCCACGCTAGATTAGCAACGCGTTTACATAACCAACTTAAAAGGAGATAGTTCGCTGTGTGGCAAAAGGTCTGGCTCTGGGGGTCCATCTGGATAAACAGCTAAAAATAGATGGGGTGGCTTTTTGTTTTTCAAACAGTTCTGTTTACAGCGACGCACCCCTCCCCTTTTCAGAACTCACAGCGGGCGACATGACATGAGCAGCGGTACGCGACACACACACACA
>NW_015696934.1:0-228 GCF_001515625.1 Sinocyclocheilus rhinocerous
ACTTTATTTATGAAAATATTAAGCAGTGAAAGTGCTTCTGTGAACATGCTGGATATTTTTGGGGGAAAATATTTTTTTCATGGAAGAACTTTCGCTGTTGAGTCAACATAACACGCATGCGTCGTGGTGCGCCTCCTACTGGGTTGCAGGTCAATATTTCATAAATAAAGTGGTAAATTTAGCTTTTTTGTGCAAACAAACCACTTGCGTTGCTGAGGTTAAACCACT
>NW_015696935.1:0-228 GCF_001515625.1 Sinocyclocheilus rhinocerous
CGACATAAGGCACATCCACAATAAATGATAATAATAATAAACATACATAATAATTACACTCACAACAATAATAGCAAGGGAATGAAAAAAAAACACAAGGAGCAAGAAGTACATAAAGACAACCAAGAAGAATACACTAAAATAATAAATATTTTGAGATAGAGAAACCGAGAGCTGACTTCATTTTTTTTTTTAATACTTGAAGCTCTGAAACATTTTAACAAACTT
>NW_015696936.1:0-227 GCF_001515625.1 Sinocyclocheilus rhinocerous
ATGTGTGTGTGTGTGTGTGTGTGTGTGTGTGTTTGTGCATGTGCATGTGCGTGTGAGAGCATCCTCTTCACCTCAGCTCAGAAATGGATTACTCATTCACATCTTTCAAACGCTTCTTGTGTAACCAGTGATGACAACCTTGCTTTACAGAATGACTTGCAAAATAGCTCCAAAGCCAGATGTGTATACCAAAAAAATATGCTCCGCTTTTGAAGTGCTGTCTACCA
>NW_015696938.1:0-228 GCF_001515625.1 Sinocyclocheilus rhinocerous
CTGTCATTCACTTCTCATTCACACATTTTTTGTCTAACGTTTGTACATAGTTGTGTGCGTGTCCTATATTGCACATTGTAGTAGCTGTAAAAGGTACTGGTTTGCAAAGATCGCTCAATTTATCCATGAGCGTGTGTGTGTGTGGTCTCATTAAGGCCAGCATCATACACTGAGCACAGGCTTCATAAGACTCTTTAATGAGCACTGATTGGATTTCTGATGAAAAGC
>NW_015696939.1:0-228 GCF_001515625.1 Sinocyclocheilus rhinocerous
CGAACGCAGATGAGCCAATGGCAGTCGAGTATCAGTTGCACAGGAACTCGGACATCTTTAGGTTTCAGCGCCATAGAAAAGCATTGGAAGGTCGCAAGTTCTCATCGGTTTTATAGTGATTGTGCCGCAAAAATGGTAAAACGATGTGCCTGGGGCACTTGTAATACTGATTCGAGATATCCGGAGAGGATGGGCAATGGAATTTATTTTATTCCATTTCCTAAACCC
>NW_015696940.1:0-228 GCF_001515625.1 Sinocyclocheilus rhinocerous
AATGACTAAAAGTAAAGTAAAAAAAAAATATATATATATATATAAAAAACATGTATTTTTGTTATTTGTTATATCAGTTAACATTTTTTTCCAAGTAAAGAAAGTGTTTTTTGATGGTTTTATAATAACTATAATAACTGTGAGTGTACAGAGTTACACATAGGCAGATATTTCTCATGTTATGTAAGCACAGCTTCTGTTTGTTTGATTGGAGAAATATCTTCTAAA
>NW_015696941.1:0-228 GCF_001515625.1 Sinocyclocheilus rhinocerous
AAAGTGTCAATTCTTCCGAATGTACAATTATTTCTAATGTTAGGGTGAAACAATACTCTTTAGCATCACACAAACACGGTAGTAGTCTCTGTATCGCACTCTTAGCGCGTCATCATTAGCAGCCGCTCTCTTAAAGGGGTAGTACACTCTTTGCGTGCCCCACACTCTAAAGCCGGCTCACACTGCGATTTTGGCCACGATTTGGTCGTCTGAGACAAATTTTGAAAA
>NW_015696942.1:0-228 GCF_001515625.1 Sinocyclocheilus rhinocerous
CGCATCTCGCTGGTACGATGAGTTCTCAGGCTGGAGACGCCGCCACTGGGCCAGCAAGTTCATCACCTGTATGTTCATCGGATTCCTCTTCCCTTTCTTTTCGCTGCTCTACCTGATCGCTCCCAAGAGCCATTATGGCCTCTTCATCCGGAAACCCTTCATCAAGTTTATATGCCACACTGCTTCTTATCTGACCTTCCTCTTTCTCCTGCTGTTGGCCTCCCAACA
>NW_015696943.1:0-228 GCF_001515625.1 Sinocyclocheilus rhinocerous
CGCAGCCATGAGAACCACCTGCAGCTGCGCAGAGTCCAGAAACAGCTGAAGGGCCGAAAGACCAGAATCCTGACTCCAGGTTAGAGACTGTGATCTTCCATTCTTTTTATCTCCCAGAGCTCCGTGGAGAGCCAGAGAGTTAAGCGGATGAAGGAGGTCAGGTGGAAGAGTGTGGAAAAGTAGTCTTGTTTAAAAGAGACCCAGCTGTTTGCCCATAATCAATAGAGG
>NW_015696944.1:0-228 GCF_001515625.1 Sinocyclocheilus rhinocerous
CGTTACTTTTTTGTCAGTTGTCCTATTTTGAGAGTAATTATTAATTGGCTAATAATAGGCTTATAAGGAACATTTTACATAGACTAATAATGAATTTACTCTTGAAATTAGGTTAAATTCAAGTCTTAAAAATTTTGAATTAAGATGGACATCTTTTTAACGACCTGAAAAAGACGTCTTTTGTCCTTTCACTTTTCAACCAAATTTAGACTCAAAACGGACGTCTTT
>NW_015696945.1:0-228 GCF_001515625.1 Sinocyclocheilus rhinocerous
CGCTGGTTTGAATGGGCTGCCTCCAGTTTCCCCTTTGTTTTGCTGTGATGTCGGCTGACCCTAGTTACCTGTGGTTGGCCTGGCTGTGCGTCAACTCGGAAAACAGCAGACCAATCAGAAGATAGGCTCATGAATATTAATTAGACCAAAATCACCTGTTCTCAGGAGAGCTCCTGAGAAAGAAGCTGTAAAAATACATTGAGATGGTTTTTGGTACTTATACCGCAA
>NW_015696946.1:0-228 GCF_001515625.1 Sinocyclocheilus rhinocerous
CTTATTGGAAAAGATTAATTTCTATCACTACTGTGAACTGATCACTACACAGAATATGAAGAATATCAAAAACTTTAGGAGTCAGCTGTGCATGGTAGTCCTTAAGATATAGTAGTACTTAAGAATAACACACTCAGCAAAATATTATCTAATTATCGTTATCGATAAAATCCCAGAAAATCTTGATATATTTTTTGTCAATATCGCACACCCCTAATATATTTAACG
>NW_015696947.1:0-228 GCF_001515625.1 Sinocyclocheilus rhinocerous
GGACGGACACCCGGGAGGGGGCCGGCAGACAGAGTCCAGGGAGGTAGGAGGGAGGAGCCAAGAAGGAAACCGGAGGAGCCAGGGCGGATCAGACGGAGGAAGGAGCCAAGGAGATGACAGGAGGGACTTGGCGCATGCAGCACCAGGTGGGACCCAGGCCACAGCCATGATACCAACCCACGTTGGAGCCGACGGAGGGAGGAGCCATGGAGGAGGAAGGGCTGACGA
>NW_015696948.1:0-228 GCF_001515625.1 Sinocyclocheilus rhinocerous
CTGGCAAGGTTCTTTCAAAGTTATGAACAAACGTTCTTCCAGTAACATTAATTGAGCGTTCGTTCAAAGTTATCTGCTCTTTAATAGCATTCTCAAAACAGTTGCACAAAAATGTCATTTATGCATCATTCATGGAACATTTCATTCTGCAATGTTTTAGTTGGACATTCATATAATGTTTTTAAATGATGTGACATGTGGCCAAGTATGGTGACCCATACTCGGAAT
>NW_015696949.1:0-228 GCF_001515625.1 Sinocyclocheilus rhinocerous
CGGTGACCATACTGAGCCTTAATTATTCTCCTATTCATTTATCAACGAGTGATCCGTCTCCTTCCCCTTATAATAGAGACTTTAAGCAACAGCCACTGATGGAACGGCAACGGCATTCTGATGTTGTATTGTGCATGCACGACTTTTAACTATTACGGGAGAACAGCTGGTTTGCCGTAGTCGTTACAATGTGACAGATAAGGTAAGTAAATGTTACGTTTCATGGTA
>NW_015696950.1:0-228 GCF_001515625.1 Sinocyclocheilus rhinocerous
TTTTCAGAACAGATCATCTCGCAAACAGCTTGCAGCATTAATTTCTTCCCGAATGTCCATTTTCAAATAAACAACTCCTGTTTCACTTGTTTCGCATCATTTCCGTTCCACTTCTTGCGTGTGTTTTCATGAGAAAACGTGGTTTGGGGAGCGGATAGAGTCATTGGGTGAGTTGTTGTCAGGTCGTGTAGTGTGTGACCCCCTGTTGCAGATCATTTATGTAGTGTC
>NW_015696951.1:0-228 GCF_001515625.1 Sinocyclocheilus rhinocerous
GGGGGCGGAGCCGGCGGGAATAACGCCACGGTGAGGGAGTGTCTGTCGGTGGAGCGGAACACCTCCCGCTTCACGCTCCGGGACCTGCCTCCGTTCCACGCCGTTCACGTGCGGCTGGCGCTGGCCAATCCTGAGGGCAAGAAAGAGAGCCGAGAGGTCACCTTCCAGACCGAGGAAGACAGTGAGTATTCATTCATTCATTCCTTCATTCATTCATTCATTCATTCA
>NW_015696952.1:0-228 GCF_001515625.1 Sinocyclocheilus rhinocerous
TTAACATGATTAAAGCAAGTCTTTGAACTTGCTTTGAGTTTCAAAAATGTATTTAAATCAGTTTTTTTTATTAAGATGAATTAGAAAAAGCGATTCTGAGAACTAAACTCCTCGTTTGTGTCTTTAAAATTTGTCTTTAAAAAAGAGTTATGTTACAATAATACCATTATTTTCTTCTTTGTCGTCAGCTATTCTCTGTGTACAGAGATTTATGGGAATTCCTTCTAA
>NW_015696953.1:0-228 GCF_001515625.1 Sinocyclocheilus rhinocerous
AACATAGCAATGCTGCTATAACTGGGGTTGCCTGTGCTGCTATCACATTCTCCACACTGTTTCTGGATGAAGATAATAATTCAGGTGTTTACATGCCTGTTTATTGTGATTAAAATCTGTGTATGCCACATAGTTTAATGCAATTATGGTTACTCCAATTATGAACGATTAAATTGCATAGTATACTTTGATTGATTAAAGTATTGTTTACTAAAAAAGTTGAATCAC
>NW_015696954.1:0-228 GCF_001515625.1 Sinocyclocheilus rhinocerous
CGCCCCCCCCGCCACAATGTCTTTCTAAAGTTTAAAATCTGGATTAATGGCCCTGATTTTCTTTCCCAACCACAGTCGCAGTGGCCGGGTACTGTACCAGTAAGAGCCATCCAGGATGATGATCCAGAAGTGAGAAACGAGATTACTGCAAATACAATCATGGTAAAACCAGACAAATGTCCCACCAGCAAACTCCTGAATTATTTCTCCAAATGGGTAACCCTCAAA
>NW_015696955.1:0-228 GCF_001515625.1 Sinocyclocheilus rhinocerous
GGAGGCTTTAAGGAAAATTTGCGTTATCTGCTTGGTGGTGCTTCAATACATTAAAACCTGTGATCATATTTACTACTTTTACTACATGATCGATAAAACCATCTTTTGAGAACTAGATGTTCTTCAAAGTAGAATTTTAAAAGCACAAACTTTCAGTTTGTTTCAATATGGAATGTTTTTGAGTTGTTTATTCAAGGTAAGGCCATCTTGGCTTCATCCCTGGAGAGA
>NW_015696956.1:0-228 GCF_001515625.1 Sinocyclocheilus rhinocerous
TAAATACTCATAAATTATAATCAAATAATCATAAAAATAGAATTCTAATTCAAATTTATAATATATACAATATTTGTTTATTTATTCAAATGTATTTGTAATATAAAATGTATAAAATATTTATATATTTGATTATTTTGTAATCATATATTTCTAACTATATAATTTATATTACATATACACATATAAAACTATAATTATTCCTTAAATGTATTTGTGGTAAAAAAA
>NW_015696957.1:0-228 GCF_001515625.1 Sinocyclocheilus rhinocerous
TCCAGGAGAGCGCGCGAGCGCTGAATGATTAAACACTGGCAAGAAATGCAATTTATAAACTTTAGTGACAGCACTGCCTCGATTGTGCAAGTGACCATTCCTGTGTCAACTGTACAGCGCTTATAGACAGACGCGATGTGTGGTGATTTGAAGCCATTTGCACATTTTGAGAGAGAGAGAGCACGCGGTGATTCACTCGCGCTGTTTGTGAAATTATGTCTCACAGAA
>NW_015696958.1:0-228 GCF_001515625.1 Sinocyclocheilus rhinocerous
TCTGATATAAAGAGACATAATCCCCGAAACAGAGCTTCACACTTGTGCAATACAGAATTATCTGATAAATGAGTTACTAATTTTTGTCAATTTAGAAACCATGTGCACACTCTCTCTCTGCTGAGGATAAAATCACTGGATTTTATATTCTATTCTCAGAAAAGAGGAATTCATCAAGTGTTTATTTACGAGAGAGAGAGAAATACAGTACAGTGAGCACTTTCACCC
>NW_015696959.1:0-228 GCF_001515625.1 Sinocyclocheilus rhinocerous
AACATTTGAGTGTGTGATTGGACACAAGCCAGTTGACTTAAAAGCATCTAAATCAGTTACCTGTCAGGGAAACCAGTGGACAAATCTGGAACTCAATTGCGCAAGTATGTACTGTCGTTAAATATGTTAAGTACCCTACATTTGTAAATTCCTCTAAAATGCCTTTTGTCTAATTTAGATATGTGAAAAGATGTATGTTATAGGTCAACAAGTCATTAAATAGCTTAA
>NW_015696960.1:0-228 GCF_001515625.1 Sinocyclocheilus rhinocerous
TACTTTATATTACATAAACACATGGAATATATACATTTATTTGCAACTAACTATTGTAGTGGTAGTAATAATTATAATAATAATTTATTGTTATAGTATTGTTACTATTATTGTTATTCTTATAGTACTTGTAGTACATGATGATTTATATAATATATTTATAACAAACACAATGTACATAAAATAATATAACTTTTATAGTTGTGATAAGTTTTGATGATTATGATT
>NW_015696961.1:0-228 GCF_001515625.1 Sinocyclocheilus rhinocerous
CGTGCACGCGCTCTCAAGTGGCCAAGACCGCAAGTGTGGGTATTTACATTAAGTTTATAAAATTATACCTTAATTTTTGGTTGCTTTCAAAATGAATGGCAGCATTTTGTGATATTTTTTCAGTTTTTTGCTATTATTGACACAAAAATAAAAAAATCCTCAGGTTACTGTATGCAGTACCATCGCTCCCTATACGCAGAGTACGCAGTTTGTGTAGGGCACCAACTC
>NW_015696962.1:0-228 GCF_001515625.1 Sinocyclocheilus rhinocerous
TAACGTCTTTCTCTGTTCATATATTGATGAGAGTGTTGACTAATGTACCATTTTTTGCCTCCAGTTGAATGTGAATCAGAGCTGTGAGCATATCATTAACACATGCAGGCATCTGTGAGCATGCGTGTGCATGTGAGCGTGCTGTGGAATGTTTCAAATGAAAAGTAAATCAGAAATCTAAAAAAACGTTGTGACTTTACAACTTCAGCAATAAAACCAGAGCCCATC
>NW_015696963.1:0-228 GCF_001515625.1 Sinocyclocheilus rhinocerous
ATCATAAACACACTGGTTTGTATCGCAAATTCTTAGTTATTTACCGATATGCCTAGTGGCTAATAAATCGGAAGTCTTGCACATTTACAGTGAATAGCTTACTTCTGTGTTGAAAAATAAGCTGGAGAATGGAGCTTGAATTGCAAACTGAAAGGCGATGATGCTGGACCACCTTCTAAAATTACCCCACCACAAATGTTGGCTCCGCCCACAGCTGAAGCCACGCCC
>NW_015696964.1:0-228 GCF_001515625.1 Sinocyclocheilus rhinocerous
CTAAAAGTCAACATAATACCAGAGTACAGTGAAGCTTAAAATGCATGGTATTTGTTACATGTAACATGAGATCCACATGTTGTGAGATAAAATAGGTAAATGTTATAGGTTGTAGTCTATTTCATGCTGTAACAACGGATAACAATACAATATGTCCCCTATGAACTGCATATGCGAATATTATGCATTTTGTCTCAACAGCAATATTAGTTTGATGCATAACAGGCC
>NW_015696965.1:0-228 GCF_001515625.1 Sinocyclocheilus rhinocerous
TAATACTAAAATTCAAATAAAAATTCATAAAAACTACACAGACATGAAATTTTTTTTTTACTAAAATGACAAACACACAAAATTACTGCAACTAAAATAAAAACAGAAAATATTAAAATAAAAACGAATTAAAAATATGAATAAAACTATAATAGTATCTCAATGACGCTAAAATAACAGACTAAAACTGAAATAAAAATAATAAAAACCACACAGACATAAAAAAAA
>NW_015696966.1:0-228 GCF_001515625.1 Sinocyclocheilus rhinocerous
TAATAATAATAATAATACAAATTTCATTTTAATAACTTTACAGTTATAATCATTATCATATATTTTAATTTGGTATTTTTTGTTCTTAATCTGTAGTTTTGTCTTGCTTTCCAGTAACAATAGCTAAACATCCTTAATTAGATTATTTTCTTGAAAAGCATCAAATTACATAAAATGAGCATGATATTATGGAGGACGAAACCTGCAAAAACAATAAATAAATAAATA
>NW_015696967.1:0-228 GCF_001515625.1 Sinocyclocheilus rhinocerous
TAATATTCAAGTCAAGTCAGCTTTATTTCTATAGTGCTGTATACAGTGCAGATTGTGGAAAAGCAGCGTTACAGTGTTAAACAGGAAAAACAGTGTGTCAGTAACATTGGCACTTATATAACAAAAAATGAACATGAATGAACACTTTTAAAATGAACTATTCCTTTATTATTTCCAGAAAAACCCCCAAAGATCCTCCTGATTTTCCAAACTACAAACTACTTATAA
>NW_015696968.1:0-228 GCF_001515625.1 Sinocyclocheilus rhinocerous
TAATCATTGTATTGTTCTTTTATCTGTCATTCTGTTTTGTTCTGTCGATCTGTCTATTGTTCTTTCGTCTTATCTGTTGTTCTATCATTCTATCTATGATAAAAGAATGACAGAATAATAGATAGAGTGAAAGAACGATAGACAGACAGAACAGCTAGAACAATAGAACAGAATGACAGGACAACAGAAAATTAAAATGATAGATAGACAAAGACAAACGGACAGAAT
>NW_015696969.1:0-228 GCF_001515625.1 Sinocyclocheilus rhinocerous
AGGTAAGGGCTGTATTTATTCATGACAGCTACAGATGGGGAATAATGTGTATATATATGGTTTATTGGTTCATTAAAGGCGAAATAACACAACAGTTCGGCAGTTGGTTGGAGAAAATGAACAAATCGGATCTAATGCTGTTCGGGCCAGACTAGCTGCTATGGGTGTACGAGTGCAACGGAAGAGAGTGAGAGAGAGTTTGATCCGAGTGAACCCAGCCGGAGCTGC
>NW_015696970.1:0-228 GCF_001515625.1 Sinocyclocheilus rhinocerous
TAAGAGGCTTGGGTCTCATTATTAGCTCATGCTTACAGGAGCCCTTAGCATGGGTGCTCTGGGGCTGGGCTCACACAGCGGCTTCGTTCTGCACTTGCTTATAGCACGGTGCTATTGGATACGTTCCCCATAAGCGTGTTAATGTTAATACCGTTCGAAAGGGAACGCTTTGGTTACTTACATAACCTAGGTTCCGTGAGATTAGGGAATGATTGGTGTGTAGGCTGC
>NW_015696971.1:0-228 GCF_001515625.1 Sinocyclocheilus rhinocerous
TAAGTGGTATTAAAATACAGAAATGTCTTAACTTTTCATGACTGTGCTGTATTCCTGCTGGTAATTTTGCAACATTTTTCCAATGTCCCAATGCAAATTGTGCCTAAATTGCCTAATGTTAAAAAAAAGAATACATCATGATAACAAGTCATTGATTGTGTCTCTGAGTGAGGGGTTTAAACTGATTATATACCTATTATTACTAATAATTAGTGTTGTGGTTGCATT
>NW_015696972.1:0-228 GCF_001515625.1 Sinocyclocheilus rhinocerous
CTGACACTCAATTCAGTCACTCAGAAACCAGAGGGGGCTGTGCCATGGCGAAGTCACAAATCAGCAATATACATATTTTACTTCTTACACTAATTAATGCGCCTTTTTAAAAAAGTTCCGAGTTCAATACAAGTTCAGCTCTATCAACAGCATATATGACGTGCTGTTAATTACACGGAAAAGAAACCGTAAAAACGGTATTTAGTGTGACACATACAATGGAGATCT
>NW_015696973.1:0-228 GCF_001515625.1 Sinocyclocheilus rhinocerous
ATTTTTTAGTTTTCATGAGCACTGTTTTTGTATTCAGCATGTCAAACTCCATAAACATTAAAAAAAGTGAACAAATTTCACTCAGAAATTGCCAGTGAATTTCATGAATAATTACAAAGAAATGGCAAGTAACACACTGAATTAAATGTGAAAATTTGAAGTAGAAAGACTGAAATAGTATTTTCTTTTAAAAAATACTCCAATAATCTATGTTTAAAACTTGAAAAA
>NW_015696974.1:0-228 GCF_001515625.1 Sinocyclocheilus rhinocerous
TACAGCGCGCGCTGCAGAGCCGCGGCACATTGTAGCAGGAGTCAGGTTTCACTGATCACGTGAAGAGAGGCACTTTCAGCGCGAGCGCGATGGTGCGCGCCGCGGATGGAAAGCAACGGAGGATTTGGTTTACAAACTAAAGTAAAAGACCAGAGAAGGTGAATATGTTGGTATTATTGTGGTAAAAAACATGCAAGTCCTGTCAGCGACAGCCAGTTTAGTTTTACT
>NW_015696975.1:0-228 GCF_001515625.1 Sinocyclocheilus rhinocerous
TACAGTGATTAGCGTTCCCTTTGGTTGGGCACTTGGAACTTGGTTAATGTTTTTATAATTATCTTCCTGTTAGTGCAGCAATGCATCATGAAGTCTTAGAGTTATTTGATTTCAAGCGAAGAAAATTAATAATTAGGTTGCTTTTAGAATGTGACATATCTTCTAATTATAGCATTAGTGACTTTTTTGTGTGTATATTAATGAACTTTTGCAAATTTCATTATTCAT
>NW_015696976.1:0-228 GCF_001515625.1 Sinocyclocheilus rhinocerous
TTTTTATTTTTTTCAGTTAAATGGAGACAGGGGTAGCTGCAGGTCGGAGTAATGTGCGTGGCAAAAGGTGGCGTGCCGAAAGGTGAATGCTACATCAGAAATTACCCCCTAACCCTAACTCTAACCAATTAGAAAGACCTTTATCCACACCCCCTACCTTTCGGCACGCCCTAATCTTTTGCCACACCCACTGCTCCAGCCTGCAGTTATCCCTACTTGGTTAAATGT
>NW_015696977.1:0-228 GCF_001515625.1 Sinocyclocheilus rhinocerous
TACCTGTAAGTGCTGTTAAATCAGACAACCACATGTTTACAAAACGTAGTTTATTATCATGTTTAATAACATAGATTATAACAACAGCTAGTGTGTTTAGTTTTTCTGTTTTGTCTCTGTTCATAACTGTTAAGTGTTTTATTATGCAAAACCGTTTTTGCACTGATGACAGACGGTGGTTACGTGTTGTTAAAGGGATAGATCATCCAAAAATGGAGATTTTCTGAA
>NW_015696978.1:0-228 GCF_001515625.1 Sinocyclocheilus rhinocerous
TAAAACCGGGAAAAGTCAGATTTTCATGATATGTCACCTTTAAAGCACACGGGATCAAGCGTGCAGCATTTAAACATTAGACTTTACCAGTGAGCAAGTTAGACTGTGCAATGAATCTGAAGCAACAGAACGCAGTGCAAAATTTTTTTATTTTTGTCGTTTTCCACTACAAATATCTGAACATTCTTAAAGGTGGGGTAAGCGATTTTTCAAAAACGCTTTAGAAAA
>NW_015696979.1:0-228 GCF_001515625.1 Sinocyclocheilus rhinocerous
GATATATATTTTTTTATTTCATATGAACATTATGTAAAACGAATATTTACATTTTCAAGTATTTCCCAATTTATCAAATCTTGCAGTACATTCAATATCAGTCTTAAAGGAACAGTACATCCAAAAGTACTATAAAAAGCACTATTCAGTCACAGTAGTCCATACGATTTGTAAACAAACGTCTGTCTTAAGTCAACTTAAGTCATACAATAGCTATGTACGTGTAAC
>NW_015696980.1:0-228 GCF_001515625.1 Sinocyclocheilus rhinocerous
TTTCAGTTTGGTGTGCACAAAGCTTGCAGTCAAAAATAAGAACATTATTCAACAGTTTCAGTTACATTTCCATGTTGAGTTAACTTAAATATATAAGTACACTTGAAATGAATACCAAGTTAAGTGAACATAATCGTTTAAGTACATTAAATAAGCGCCAAGTTTGGTGAACTTAACGATATAAGTAGGGATGTAACGATTCACTCAACTCATGATTCGATTCGATTC
>NW_015696981.1:0-228 GCF_001515625.1 Sinocyclocheilus rhinocerous
ATACATGATGTGGCAAGGGGGGTCTTTTACCTCACATTCGGCCACCATTATTGATACAAATACTTTAGCTGAAGTAATATGTTCTGCATAATATTTAAGTTACTACTTGTATAAAACAACCCCTTCCGCAAAGTTTGTACTGTATTCGGTTTATTTTGCTAAAATAATCTAACTGTCATTTATAATACAGAAAAAAACATTAAGAAAAACAAAGATTTTACCTAAAGA
>NW_015696982.1:0-228 GCF_001515625.1 Sinocyclocheilus rhinocerous
TATAACATTAAAAGTCACAGAACAAATAGGGTCTTTGTATAAGAAACTATATTTATAAGGTTTAGGATGAGTGTCTCACATGAGGGTGATCTTGTTTAGAGTTTGGAAACCCTGTTTAGTTTCCTGATGAATCCACATACGGTAGATTTGTGTAGGAACAAACCACTGTAAATTTCCACATGCGTCCTGGATCGACTTGTTTCTTTCGTACGAGTTCATGAGAAAAGC
>NW_015696983.1:0-228 GCF_001515625.1 Sinocyclocheilus rhinocerous
TGTCAATTTATGGGTATTCAATGTAAATTATAGTTATTTTTCCATTAAATTACACGTAATGTCCAAAACAGTTTTTCACCTTATATAGTAGGGGAATTTACTGTTAACCACTTAACAGGTTTTTACTGTAGCTTTTTTACCGTTAAATTCACGGTCATATTTTACAGTGTATATATATGAAATTTTGAGGTATTAAAACTGTATTTTATTATAAAAACAGCACACTAA
>NW_015696984.1:0-228 GCF_001515625.1 Sinocyclocheilus rhinocerous
TATAATAATAATAATAATTATATATTAGAATAATTATATATAAAACAACTGATATTGATATGTGATAAAATGGTAAAATAATATTTTAATAAATTATATAATAATTGTACAGTGATAATACCAGTTATATATGTCTGATAAAATAATAACCTAATAAAAATAAATATATTTTAGTATAATTTTATACTATTACCAGCATAGCCTTATACGGAAGGAAGAACAAGTTAC
>NW_015696985.1:0-228 GCF_001515625.1 Sinocyclocheilus rhinocerous
CTGTCTGTGTAAGAGTGTGTATGTGGTGAATTTTTTACATTGAATATTTTATAATTTTATCCCCTCGTTTCTGTGTCTGTTCAACATTGTGGCTGATATACTGTATATATTTTATTTAACACATATTTAAAAAAATTGGTCTGTATCTTCAACTTAATTAAAAGGCTTTTTTTAAGATAGCATTTTTTTTTTTTAAGTCACCGTTTTTACTCAGATTGAGAAAAACAG
>NW_015696986.1:0-228 GCF_001515625.1 Sinocyclocheilus rhinocerous
GAACTAACCCTTTAAGAGCCTAAAAAAAAAACCCTGAGAAAATATCTGCTATTGTGTAATAATATTAGTAATGTATATATTTACAGCTTTACTTCAACCATATCTTAGTCTCTTGTCACAATAGCTCAAGCTTTTATTTCATGTTTAAAGTTTTTATTTAACCTTTTGTTATTTTATAGACACGCATGAAATGACAAAAACAGAACCAAACTGGGATAAAGATGATCC
>NW_015696987.1:0-228 GCF_001515625.1 Sinocyclocheilus rhinocerous
TTTATTTATTTACTTTTATATTTTATTAAAGTTCTATTTTGAACCCTATAGTTTTTTTTTACTTCCATAATATTTGAGGTAAGGGGCACAACAATACAATACTGCTTAGGGCACCTATTTGGCCATATATATATGCATACTGTTATGAACAAAAGATGATTTAAACTATATGTAAGATTGCAAACAAAAGGTGAATGAAACTAATATACATATGATTACAAAAAAAAA
>NW_015696988.1:0-228 GCF_001515625.1 Sinocyclocheilus rhinocerous
AAAACCCGAGAGGAAATCGAGCAGAAGCTCATGCAGCAGGACATTAAAATGGGTAACAACCTCATTTGTATTATTTTCATTGTATATTTGAATTCGGATTTCAGTGATTTTGTTGATTCAGCTCACTGTTTTTGACTTAAAGTCAATATCAAAAATGTGTACTTTTACAATTCATCAGCATATATTTTTCTACCCTCAATACAATTAAATTACTAATCAAACCTTTCT
>NW_015696989.1:0-228 GCF_001515625.1 Sinocyclocheilus rhinocerous
TATCAAAAATATATTTATGTAGGTATATTTTAAAATCAAAGTCAGACCTCACAACGTCACGAACCAATGATATTTGATGTTAGTAAACCTAAAAAATAAAGAGATCTAAGGAAATCATGAGACTAAAGACTTAAAATATTTATTTTATTACTAAACGTTAAAAGCTTGAGAAAAATGACACTTTAGTTTTCAGAGAAAATTGCTTCTGTGATGAAAAAAATGGTCATA
>NW_015696990.1:0-228 GCF_001515625.1 Sinocyclocheilus rhinocerous
TACGGGTATAAATAGGCGACAGGTGCATCCACTCTTCAGATTTTTACTTCGGAGCCGAGTGGATGAACGTGTTGATCTCCACAAAGCCGTTCATCATCTGTCTGGAAGCTGTTCTGGTTGCCGTGATGGTGCGAACAGCGGTGTCCCTGTCTGCAGCGATTCCCCTGGGCTTTTCCTAAAAGAGCAAATCACGGACGGCTCGCGTCTTTTTAAAGATGCCGTTCCGTC
>NW_015696991.1:0-228 GCF_001515625.1 Sinocyclocheilus rhinocerous
TATCAAATCAAACAACACGTTTATTACACAATCTGGTGATTAATCACTGCTGTATTTGTGTCCAAACCGAGTCAAAGAGAGTTTTCTTCTGAGTCCTGCGCTGATATTCCCTCCAGAGTCCATGAACGTGGCTGAGCTCTACCGGCCCTGACCACCTCGGCACAAAGCTCGAGAAGCCCTTTGCTTCTGATTACAGTCTCATCTGCGCTTCGCTGGCACCTCAAAGCC
>NW_015696992.1:0-228 GCF_001515625.1 Sinocyclocheilus rhinocerous
AAACCCAAACTCACTGATTCACTAGAATGGATCTAACTTACATATGACAAAGACAATATAGTTGAGCGTATTTTATTCTTGGCTCACCAGTGTGCACAAAACAATATTAAAAACACTGATGCAGTTCTATATGTTAGTAAACAGTGCTAGTTTTATTGGAAAATGCAGTCAGGTTAGTAGTCACTTTTGTTAGTTACTCCCCAACCCTGCTTCTCTGTCCTGCTCATA
>NW_015696993.1:0-228 GCF_001515625.1 Sinocyclocheilus rhinocerous
ATAGCAATATTAAAAAACTGAAAAAAGTACCTAAAAATACTAAAAACTGAAAATATAGAAATCAAAGCTAATTCAATATATTAATAAAAACTGTGATAGTATGTGAAAATAACTGATTGGATTATCATTTCCATAAAGGACAATAGCATCTGGCTAAAATGATGAATTATTATTTCCACAGGTTTTAGATCAGAGTCTTACTGCATGTCAACCATCATCTCTTTTCTA
>NW_015696994.1:0-228 GCF_001515625.1 Sinocyclocheilus rhinocerous
TAAAATTAAAAAAGTGAAAAAGCATAATAGGACCCCTTTAAGGTGGAACGGCTAGCGTCAATAAAAAGTTGCAAATAAGCTGAATTCAGCCTCGTGTAATACTACGTAATTATCAAACTTTAACTTTATTTAATTTAAACTTTAGTAATTTTAACTGCTTCTATTAATTTTTAATGTTTAAGTTTGCTGCGTGGTAGTTAGTGATGAGCTAGCAATGTTAACGTTTAA
>NW_015696995.1:0-228 GCF_001515625.1 Sinocyclocheilus rhinocerous
TTACATTTACACAAGTCAAAATGTTAACATATATATATATATATATATATAGGTTTTCATAGGATCTACTGTTATTGTACTTCTAAACGTTGACAAAATACAAACTTTGCAGCGTCACAAAAGTGGAAACCAAAGTGGTATGTATTACATATACAACTCAACCAGACCTGCACTGACTTCATTTTTCAATTGGAAATAGTCAACACAGAGGAAAACTGTGCTCATTAA
>NW_015696996.1:0-228 GCF_001515625.1 Sinocyclocheilus rhinocerous
GAGGTGGTGTTAAGAGCTCTTTCACAGCCACCATTTGAGCCTTTAACATCCGTTGCTATGAAGGAACTATCTCTCAAAACTGCACTTCTTGTCCTCGCTTCGGCTAAGCGCATTACATGCGTTTTCTGTGGTCAGCGACTGTATTCGCTTCGGACCTGGTGACTGCAGCGTCACTCTCCGGCCGAGTCCAGGCTATGTGCCTAAATCACTATCTACCCCCTTCAGAGC
>NW_015696997.1:0-228 GCF_001515625.1 Sinocyclocheilus rhinocerous
TATTCACACAAGTCTTTGTCTTTGGAAGGCTTTTGTCTTTCAAACGCATTAAAATGTTTAATGCACTTCATGCTGTTAATAACAACGAATGGAATATATTTTCATTCTCTTTGTATTTTTATTTCAATTTGGAACAATATTAACCTATTTAAATCAATGTGATAAAAGAGTCAGGTCGCAAGCAATCTAAATGTAGTCTGATTATATTACCTAAAATGTGTAATGTAA
>NW_015696998.1:0-228 GCF_001515625.1 Sinocyclocheilus rhinocerous
TATTTTAAGCTAGTTGCCAAGATAGCATTTCTTATTTTCATTTAGTTTAGCTTAAAAATAAGTACTTATTGAAGTAAAAAGTAATTAAAATTGAAAAAAAAAAACTTTAATAGTTAATATTAATTTTTACATTTTACATTTTCAGAAGTTGTAAGTTGTAACTGTTAACATTAGTTAATGCAACGTCAACTAACATGAACAACTGTATTTTTATTAACTGATATTAAC
>NW_015696999.1:0-228 GCF_001515625.1 Sinocyclocheilus rhinocerous
TATGAGGGACTAGCTAGCTAGTTCATTGAAAATATACATTAACTGTAA
This sequence comes from Sinocyclocheilus rhinocerous, assembly GCF_001515625.1. Lineage (NCBI taxonomy): Eukaryota > Metazoa > Chordata > Actinopteri > Cypriniformes > Cyprinidae > Sinocyclocheilus > Sinocyclocheilus rhinocerous. The sequence goes on from NW_015696999.1 coordinate 49, forward strand.
CAATCACCACTCAGGTAATTTATTTAGATCAACGAGATAGACATATAATTCACTTTACCTACTTCTCGGCATCAAAATGAGAATACATATGAATAAATATGGAACTGTTCGTCTCGGTCATGGTGATGGCTGGTAGTAGATTGTTTTGTTTGGCACCGGAAAAAGTTAAGGAGTAGGGGA
>NW_015697000.1:0-228 GCF_001515625.1 Sinocyclocheilus rhinocerous
AGTCGCCATAAAAATTAAGGCCTGTTTTATAGACTAGTCTTAAATTGAATAATGTTGGGTATTACAAGAAATACAAGAATTTGTTTTATTTTTGCATCTCTGAGAATATCCGCAAAGGGACAGTCCACCCCCAAAAAAGAATAATTCTGCCATTTACTCACTCTCACAGTCTTTCCATACCTGTATGATGTTCTGTCTTCTATGGAACACAAGAAAATGAACACTACA
>NW_015697001.1:0-228 GCF_001515625.1 Sinocyclocheilus rhinocerous
TATGCATATGAAATAATTAAAATATTTATTCCAGCATACATAGATCGGCTGCCTATATTGTTCATTGAAAAATTATGCAGCAGATAAATTCTGATCTGAATCATAAGGCAAATCAAACCCCAAAAGAGTGACAAGCGAGCCTCATAGTCATCAGTTTCCCTGGGTTAAGAGTTTAAAAGGACTATTTATGAAGTACATCACAGCTCAGGAAAAAAAAAGAAAAAAAAA
>NW_015697002.1:0-228 GCF_001515625.1 Sinocyclocheilus rhinocerous
TATGGGGGACATATGTCAAATTATCCATTCTGAGGACACCACTGTCTAAACAGGTCAGGTTATCATTTGGAGTAGGCTGAAAAGGATTCCAAAATCCAGAAAATTACATGGAACTAGATGAAAAACCTCTGAAGATAACTGAAATTGTTCAGTGGGTTTGCGTATATGTGCTTTTTACAACAAGGCTTTCATTAATTACCCTCATGCAAAGACTTTGAAGAAAATCAC
>NW_015697003.1:0-228 GCF_001515625.1 Sinocyclocheilus rhinocerous
TAGAAGGTGCTCCTAAATTTTTGACTGTGCTCCTAAATTTTGTAATTTGTGCTCCCCTCTCTCCTCTACAGTAAGCGGCAAGGAAGGCTCTTGCATTGTGCCAAGAACATCCAGAAAAGGTGCCTGCCGAGAATTACAACTTCATATAACTATGAAAACAAGGCTCAGGGAATGTGTAAGATTGGCATAGACTAAATACTGGGTGTTTCAGGTCTGACGACATCAAGC
>NW_015697004.1:0-228 GCF_001515625.1 Sinocyclocheilus rhinocerous
TATCACTTAATTAGAAGCACCACAAATTAAATTGAGTCATCTGTTATAATGTGAACAGACATTTAGAAGTTGATTTTAAAATAGTATTGAGTATTGAAACTAAAAATAAATCTGCATTTTTACAACACTGTAAGTGTGTCCCATCAGGTAATGAAAACTTTGACACACACTTGTGGTCTTCATCCTCACTTAAACACTTGGGCCAAATACAGGAAATACGTCATATAA
>NW_015697005.1:0-228 GCF_001515625.1 Sinocyclocheilus rhinocerous
TAGCACTAATAGTCCTGTTAGCAGAGCAGCTCATAGAGACCTCTCCGAGCAGATACCAGGGCCATGATGGGCTTCTGCTCTGAATCTAGCAGCACACTGACTTCTGTGATTCCACATGCTGAGTGACCACAGGGGCCAAATCATTCTGGTTACTCGCACAAGATTAACAATATATCATAATCAGTATGCATGTGCGTACAGTACATATACAAACGTAAATGTACACAA
>NW_015697006.1:0-228 GCF_001515625.1 Sinocyclocheilus rhinocerous
ACGATTTTGGCCATGATTTGACCGTCTGAGACAAATTTGACAAATTCTTAAAGATTCCTCTGATCCTAGTCTAAAATGTGTCGTCTTTGATTGTTAGTTTGACATGTTCAATGACAGCCGATTAATGACTGTTGCAATCAAATTTTATCTCAGAAGAAATTCTGGCAGTGTCAGAAGATTTGGCGTACAGTCCTGCAATGTAACTTCTCTGGAGATGGAGAATCAAGT
>NW_015697007.1:0-228 GCF_001515625.1 Sinocyclocheilus rhinocerous
ACGATTTTGGCCATGATTTGACCGTCTGAGACAAATTTGACAAATCCTTAAAGATTCCTCTGATCCTAGTCTAAAATGTGTCGTCTTTGATTGTTAGTTTGACATGTTCAACGACAGCCGATTAATGACTGTTGCAATCAAATTTTATCTCAGAAGAAATTCTGGCAGTGTCAGAAGATTTGACGTACAGTCCTGCAATGTAACTTCTCTGGAGATGGAGAATCAAGT
>NW_015697008.1:0-228 GCF_001515625.1 Sinocyclocheilus rhinocerous
ATAATTATTATTATATACAAAAAAGCAGCCTGAACATTATACATACTTTTTTTATTTATTTTGTTCTTTACAGTAAAAGTGAGTAGACAGTGACAGAAAGTTCATTTTTGCTTGAATTATCCATTTAAAAAGCCTGATAGGCACAACAGCACACCTACAATCCCATATCAGACACCAGTAACAAAAACCCAACATATACAGGTCTTTTTAGCAGGGGAGAGCATGAGA
>NW_015697009.1:0-228 GCF_001515625.1 Sinocyclocheilus rhinocerous
ATAATTATTATTATATACAAAAAAGCAGCCTGAACATTATACATAATTTTTTTATTTATTTTGTTCTTTACAGTAAAAGTGAGTAGACAGTGACAGAAAGTTCATTTTTGCTTGAACTATCCATTTAAAAAGCCTGATAGGCACAACAGCACACCTACAATCCCATATCAGACACCAGTAACCAAAACCCAACATATACAGGTCTTTTTAGCAGGGGAGAGCATGAGA
>NW_015697010.1:0-228 GCF_001515625.1 Sinocyclocheilus rhinocerous
AAATACTGTTCTTTTTAGCAGCATCATATGACCCCTTTAAAATATGTTATCTGGCCTTAATCATCCACACAGACACCCTACCTGCTGTGAACAATTTACATAACATCCAACTCCTGAGAAAGAAGAAGAAGGGGAAAAAAAGCATCCTACTTGGGCCTCAGTTGGTGTGATGTACATTAATGGAAAATATGATGCAATTTCAATTTTTCCTTTCTCTTTGGAGTGTTA
>NW_015697011.1:0-228 GCF_001515625.1 Sinocyclocheilus rhinocerous
TCAAAAGCTAATACATCCAATACATCTGGGTAATACATCCAGAAAGAGGCGGTCACAGGCTACAGCTGTCTGTGACTGAGAAATGCACACAAGAAAAGTTTTGTTATTGTTGTATGTGTGTGAAAGTATAGGCCTATATATAAAATGTGTGTATATATAATCCTTTAAACTTCACAAGAATTAAAGAGGTGAATAAATCTCATTAATAGTTAATACAAGACTCCATAA
>NW_015697012.1:0-228 GCF_001515625.1 Sinocyclocheilus rhinocerous
TGAATGGTAGTGTATATTGTAACACAAGATTTCCATTTTGAATAATTGCTGTTTTTTTTAAAACTCTTTTTAATAGTTTTAATTTTAGTAAACAACAGTTCTAATAAGTCCAATGAGATAACTATAAAATACCCAGTGGCATCATTTTTAATTTTAGTTTTAGTTTTACTTACAGTAGTCAACATTTGAAGTGGATCAAAAAAGTCCATCAAAGTTGTCCGAAGACAA
>NW_015697013.1:0-228 GCF_001515625.1 Sinocyclocheilus rhinocerous
ATACTTACATAAAATATGTACAAATATCAGTTCTCACTCTACATCTCCCATCAACTAATATATCTTAGTAAGATGATATTTAAATGCTTATACTTTTATGATCAAAACTCTATAGTTTTTATTGTGGGGCAAAACATATAATGCAATGCAATAAAAGGATGATTAAGAGATGAAAGTATAAATGCTCCTCAAAAGTCTGATTTATCATATTTGTAAGCAATAAGGTAC
>NW_015697014.1:0-228 GCF_001515625.1 Sinocyclocheilus rhinocerous
CTTTAATATTTCCATTTCTTTGGCAAGAGTTAAACCTCAACGCTCTGTTTCATTTCGTAATATTAAAAATATTGACCTTAATGTTTTGGATGGTATGATTGATTACTCTGTAAACCAGCGCTGTTTTTCTACTTCTACATCTGATTTGGTACTCTCTTATAACAACAGTCTGTCTCAAATACTTGACACTGTGGCTCCTCTGAGAACCCGCAATGTATCATTTGTTAA
>NW_015697015.1:0-228 GCF_001515625.1 Sinocyclocheilus rhinocerous
TCAATTTAAATTAGATTTTTTTCTTTTAGCCCATTTTGTCTTCTGCCAGGCAAAAAAATAAAATAATTAAATTATAAGACTCACTGCTTACAAATGTCATAGGACACGTTTTTAATTATCGTTCATGTCTGTACCACAAACGGTGTGGAAAAACTTACGTCTAACGTTTGATAGGGACTTCGAATGAGCAACAAATGCATAACTAATAATGAAAATGCTGCTAAAAAA
>NW_015697016.1:0-228 GCF_001515625.1 Sinocyclocheilus rhinocerous
TCAAGATCATTTGGCTATCAGATGCGCTCTCTTCTCGGCTCAATCAGAGTACAGCTGTGCTTACCTGCAGTCGTGAATGCGGTGATGGACAGCTCTCTTTCCTCAGTTGACTGTTTTTGGATGTCATGTGATTTCTCATTGTGGTGGTGATATGATAAATCAGTTCCCCTTCAGGAACTCGAACTGCGTCGGAAACGCTTTGGGAACGTCCCCAGCGTGACCATGCTC
>NW_015697017.1:0-228 GCF_001515625.1 Sinocyclocheilus rhinocerous
TCACATGCACAGTACTGTATATTTACATGAACTGAATAAGAATCATAATGAATAAATATGTTTGTTAACAATTAATGTTCATTGTTCACTGGTATAACTGAAGTGTTAAATGCTTATCAAATGAGCTTTTTTTTTATAACACTCCACATTAAACTTTCAACACCTTCCATAAACCTCAATTACACCATATGATTAGATCTGTGATAAAACCAAACAGAAATACAAAAA
>NW_015697018.1:0-228 GCF_001515625.1 Sinocyclocheilus rhinocerous
ATGAGCAGCATTCACCTCAGCTTCCTCAACTCTCTCACTTCCAGTATCACAATTTTCTACATTCGTTTCTTCACAGCTTTCATCCTGATTATTCTGTGTTTCATTCCTTTCAGTTTCATCTAAATTCTTTCCTGTGCCATCTTTCCCCCCGTCATTCTCTTTCGACCCACTCGGCCTTGCTATTTCATTTGACGCACTCGGCCCTGCCGCTTCATTTGACCCACTCGG
>NW_015697019.1:0-228 GCF_001515625.1 Sinocyclocheilus rhinocerous
AACAGACACATCCCGCCTGCACTGACTTTAAACACCCCGTCTCGCTGTGTGGAAACGAACCTGCAGGGTTATGACTAAAATAAGGGCTGTGTTACCTTTGATTCTTCACTTCTGTCTCGCGGTGACTGAGCAATATGAGAGATTGTGTTCGGAGAAGCTGTTGTTGTAATGAGAAAGAAATCACTGCCCTGCACAATTTGGAGCACAGCGTTTTAACAGATAACAGTC
>NW_015697020.1:0-228 GCF_001515625.1 Sinocyclocheilus rhinocerous
TTCTGTGTGTCTTCTGTGTGAATGAATAGCGCAGAAGCACGGTTTCGTTTACTACACAGATAGTGAGGTACGTGTGATGCTTGCGATGTTTTCAGCATCTGCGTTCTCACTACATGAGGACATAAACACATGAACAACATTTTAAAAATAAATTTTAATTTAAAAAAAATTGTAGGACTACAGTAGGGATGTGCACAAGTTTTCTGAAGTGACAGCGATGACTGATAA
>NW_015697021.1:0-228 GCF_001515625.1 Sinocyclocheilus rhinocerous
TCATATCTTTTACAAAACATATGTACAGAGTTGCAGCCTGGACTCGTCTTCTACAAGATTTACATATGAATAGAGCCAAACGAGTATGTACACACAACCAGACATGCAGCAAAATCGTGAAGCATTTTAAAGACCACACAGGAAAAGTTATTTCTACAACATCTTGGACAGTAAAAAGTAGCTAAACAATGCTTACACTTGCACCTTAATGCTCCACTGAAAGATTTC
>NW_015697022.1:0-228 GCF_001515625.1 Sinocyclocheilus rhinocerous
CTGTACAGTATGTTCACCTGTTGGAGCTGAATTGGGGTGGAAAAACTTCTAATTAATTTTTATTTCAAATGCAGTTAACAAATTAAATCCAATTGAAATTCTTAATGATGGTACATTCTTTATTCATGCAATTATCAAGTGTTCACGTAACTTACCTGAATAATATCTGCATGCACAATAATGAAAAGAACACAAAATGCTAGTGGACAGGCCTCCATATACAGCAGA
>NW_015697023.1:0-228 GCF_001515625.1 Sinocyclocheilus rhinocerous
ATTACATTGAATTCTTTTAAGTCTGTGCTATGTGTTTTAATTTATTGACTCCCAAACTCTCATGGGGATTTTATACAAGAATTCTCTGAACTTTTATCTGCAATCGTCCCCTCTTTTGACAATTTTATTTTTGGGGGATTTCAATATGCATGTGTGTTGCCCGTCAAAACCCTTGGTCAGAGCTTTTTTAAATTTATTAGAGTCATTTGATCTTTTACAGTGTGTTTT
>NW_015697024.1:0-228 GCF_001515625.1 Sinocyclocheilus rhinocerous
TAGATACGAAACTAACGTGACGGCATCTTTTCTATTATCCCCGCACTCTTCCCAAAGCCTCGACAGAGATCTGCCCTGAGTGAGAGCTGGAAGGGGATTCTGTAGCCGCTAGTTGTGTGTATCTGCGTGGATATAGGTGTGTGTGTGTGTGTGTGTGTGCGAGTCTGTGTGTGTGGTTAAATATCAGCGTACATGTGTATTTCAGTGTGTTGATTTGACTTTGCAGTC
>NW_015697025.1:0-228 GCF_001515625.1 Sinocyclocheilus rhinocerous
AGAATCGAGGAAGAAGCGCTTTGGTAAGAGAGGTGACCAGGAACTGAAATGACTCTCAGACTGTGAGAAGCGAGATTATCTGGTCTAATAAACCTCAATTTCAAGTGCATGTCTGCTGGTGCAGTTTCCCACAGGATCTGCGAGACTATGGGACCTTGTGCATTTTAAAGTTAAGTGCATCAATCTGGTGCACTCTGAGTGTTCAAACTGAAGAACTGCAACCTAATT
>NW_015697026.1:0-228 GCF_001515625.1 Sinocyclocheilus rhinocerous
TCAGAATGAACCACGAACATCCTAAGCTCAAACATTTTATACACTCAGAGTTTACTACCTTTAATGTAAATGAAGTTGCACCTGTCGTAACTTAATGTTAATTAAGTTCTGACACCCCTTTGTCTGAGATGGTTCATGGTGTCCCACACCTGCTTCCATTCTACAATTGGTCCCCATTTGCTTAGGATGTGATCATCCCAAATGGTCTAGAAACAACATAACTGTTGA
>NW_015697027.1:0-228 GCF_001515625.1 Sinocyclocheilus rhinocerous
AGCTCCTAGTGATATGTGCTTGGGTCCCACAGGCTTGCTTGTCCCAGTGCTCTCTGTGCCAGAGCTCCTCGTTTTGGCTGCCTTATTACCAGAATTCCATTTTGTGTTCCAATCATGAAAGGGATGCAAATAAAAAAAAATGTTAAAACCTTATTAAATACATTTTCCTGATTTCTAAAAATTATCTGACTATGTTCTGACTAAAAATGTTTCCTCCGTTTTTTTTGC
>NW_015697028.1:0-228 GCF_001515625.1 Sinocyclocheilus rhinocerous
TCAGGAGCTAAGGTGTTCTGAGTGGTTGTTAGGGTGTTGCTATGCTATTGCTAAGATGGTGGTTGCCAGGGTGTTGCTATGTGGTTACTGAGTGTTCTGAGTGGTCACTAGGGAGTTTTGGAGGGTTGTCAGGGTGTTGCTATGCAGTTGCTGAGGTATTCTAGTAGTGGCTATGGAGTTTTAAACGACTGATGACGTTTCACAAGTCCACAAGAACACAAGTACAGA
>NW_015697029.1:0-228 GCF_001515625.1 Sinocyclocheilus rhinocerous
TCCAGCGAGCGCTGAAGTCGTCCTACACGGCTTGGACGGGTGGGCAGTCTTTGCAGTCTGTCATACCCCTTTTCTTCGGCGCCATCGACCGTTGTTAGGGCGGACGAAGAGGAGGCACGCAGGCGGGCCAAGTAAGAGGCGCGCCAAGATCTGGTGATCTCATCATGGACCTCTGGAAAGAACGGTGAAGCTCGTTGTCGAGGGGCTTGATGGTGCCCCGGCAAGAAC
>NW_015697030.1:0-228 GCF_001515625.1 Sinocyclocheilus rhinocerous
TCCCATGGTGGCCGCTGCTGTGCCTCTACCCACAGCATCACCAGCTTCAGGTCTGGGTCCCGCCTCTGATTCTCCATCCATTGAGTAAAATCCACATCTTGTAGCTCCCAGCAGACCTTGTCATGGCATCCTTGTCATCTAGGTGACATGCCCAAAAACCCAACCGCAAGTCCATCAGTGTGGCAAGCTCCTGGTGGCCTCATTTTTACCACGTGACCATTGCCAAAA
>NW_015697031.1:0-228 GCF_001515625.1 Sinocyclocheilus rhinocerous
TCCTCATGTCATGTAAAGTGTAAGCCTATTATATTTTTTATGTATATTTTTTTTATTAAATGTTTATATTTTACTACTGTTAAACATAAACAGGCCCATATGATCCTCCTTGCTTCAGCATCTCTTCTTGGGCGAGTTTCACAACACACTTGCGTCACAATATGCTGGCCTTTACATCAAACATGAACTTATGAACCCACGTTTGACAGTTGACTGAAAAAGTTGGTT
>NW_015697032.1:0-228 GCF_001515625.1 Sinocyclocheilus rhinocerous
TTGGGTGTGTTTGTGAGATCATTCTCTTTATTGTGAGTCCAGAGTAGTGGAGCATTTTGCGCCGTCAGCGCATTGGTTTTGATGTTCGTGTGAATGCAGACACATTGATTCACACAATGGAGCGCAAGCGCCTGTATTCCTATCGGTCAGCACTGTTCATCGTATGCTACACAATGAGCGGCTTATATGTGGAGAATACAGGGATTTGACCCACTGCATGCAGTGAAC
>NW_015697033.1:0-228 GCF_001515625.1 Sinocyclocheilus rhinocerous
TCTACATGTGCAGTAGTTTCCTGTTGGATCCTGCTATATCTCAATAATTTGAAACAGTGTAGCAGTGAAATCCACCAGATCTTTGTCAGTTCCTCACCTGTTAAATGTTCTCAAATGTTCCTTCGGCAAGTCTGGACGGGAAGTTACCAGGACTTGTGTTCTCTTGCAGTGAGACGGGTTCCACCCCGGTTCTCCATTCCCCCGACGGACAATGAGATCATGCCCGGT
>NW_015697034.1:0-228 GCF_001515625.1 Sinocyclocheilus rhinocerous
TCCTGTAGTGAATCTATGCATTTTTGTAAGAAAAATATCCATATTCAAAACTTGATAATCGCTTTAATGTAGCTTGCGCCAACAGTTGTACACGGACGCAGCTCCGGGATGATGACGTATGAGGTCAGCGTTGCGCATGCAACTCATGAAGTCTCGTGAAAACCAACGTTTGTTTACAGGAGAAAAGGAAGTAAAGTTTCCTTACTTTAGCAAAGGAAAACCAGTCTC
>NW_015697035.1:0-228 GCF_001515625.1 Sinocyclocheilus rhinocerous
TCCTGTGCACTTCAATAACTGTCTGGTTTGGCTCAGTTACAAAATTAGACATTAGAAGACTACAGAGGACGGTTCGGACTGCTGAAAGGATTACAGGTGCTCCCCTGCCCACCCTTCAAGAAATGTATACATCCAGAGTGAGAAAAATGGCTCAGAAAATCACTCTGGATCCCTCACGTCCAAGCCATCTCCTTTTTGATCTCTTACCATCTGGTCGGCACTACAGAG
>NW_015697036.1:0-228 GCF_001515625.1 Sinocyclocheilus rhinocerous
TCTCACATCTGGTCTTAATGAACGTTTGGAATGAATGAATGAATGAAAGAATGAATTAATGAATGAATGCATATATTGTATTGGTACTAAAATAAGTAAAAAAGTAATAAAAAAAGAATGATTTAATATAATGTAATATATGAAAAAAATTATAAATTTTCTACACACACAGATAGATAGATGGATGGATAAATTAATTTACCCATTAAACTGTGCAATTTAATACCA
>NW_015697037.1:0-228 GCF_001515625.1 Sinocyclocheilus rhinocerous
TCTCCAGCAGCTACAGCAAGAAAACAGTAATGGCGGACTGCTGCTACTCACTCAGGACGGGGACTATGCTAATAGGCAAACAAATGGGCGGGACTTTCCTGAGTATGATGTCATAATAGGGAGAAATCTGGAACCACTCGTTTGGAGAGACTGTTTATGATTTATTGGGATTTAAAAAAAAACGAGTGGGTGGATTTTTACTATTATAGGCTGGTTGTTTTCACACAC
>NW_015697038.1:0-228 GCF_001515625.1 Sinocyclocheilus rhinocerous
TCTTTACAGGTTCTTTAAATGTAGTAACGGTTCTATTTAGAGCCATAGCATCCTGAAGAACCTTTTTATGCTGAAATGGTTCTTTAGAAATTGAGTTTAGGGTTCTTTATTCACACCCTTTTGTTTTTCAGATCTGTAACTGTCAACACACTCTCAACAGGTAAATGATTTCATTCTTTAATGTAAATACAAATGTAACTTTAAAATTGTAACTGGTTTCCAAACAAA
>NW_015697039.1:0-228 GCF_001515625.1 Sinocyclocheilus rhinocerous
TCTTTTCAAATGCCATTTCTTTCCAGAGGGCTCATAAAGCTGAAGTGTTTCTGAAGCATTCTGTAGAAGTGCTGTCGTGAACCCGGGTTCAGATCTCTTTTGGCTGGCGGGTTTGTCGTGGCGGTCTCTGGAAGGGTCACACAGGAAATGTGTTTGCCGTGATTCATGACCTCAGCGTGACACGCAGATGAGACGACCAGATGTTTTCCACTCTTCCTCTTCTCTTCT
>NW_015697040.1:0-228 GCF_001515625.1 Sinocyclocheilus rhinocerous
TCTAATATGCTGATTTGCTGCTCAACACACATTTCTGATTATTATCAATGATGAAAACAGTTGTGCTGCTGGCATATATGTTGTTGGACATCATGACACATTTCTTTTTAGAATTTTTTGAGAATACATAGAATATTTAAAACACCAGCATTTATTTAAAATAATATTTTTTTTTGTCTTTGCCACTTTTGATCAATTTTTTTTTTTTTTTTTTGGAAAAAAAATTAA
>NW_015697041.1:0-228 GCF_001515625.1 Sinocyclocheilus rhinocerous
TCTTTTCAAATGCCATTTCTTTCCAGAGGGCTCATAAAGCTGAAGCGTTTCTGAAGCATTCTGTAGAAGTGCTGTCGTGAACCCGGGTTCAGATCTCTTTTGGCTGGCGGGTTTGTCATGGCGGTCTCTGGAAGGGTCACACAGGAAATGTGTTTGCCGTGATTCATGACCTCAGCGTGACATGCAGATGAGACGACCAGATGTTTTCCACTCTTCCTCTTCTCTTCT
>NW_015697042.1:0-228 GCF_001515625.1 Sinocyclocheilus rhinocerous
TCTCTTGTCAGGTGCTCTCTAATCTCATCAGGCATTATAGGAGAACATTTAGAGCTGTTAAACTGGCAAATAGAGGTTTCAAAAAGTATTGAATAAAAGGGTGTCGTTAATTGTGGCCAATGTGTATTAGAGAAAAACTTTTATTTCATAATGATATTTCCCCCCATTTTAAATTCTTATTAGCCAATGAAAGGTTAGATTTTTGTGAATTTTTAAAATAAAAGATCA
>NW_015697043.1:0-228 GCF_001515625.1 Sinocyclocheilus rhinocerous
GTCTCTGGCATTAAAACATGGCATCTGGACTAATCTTCTACTTCAGTTATATTTCTTGGTAACAATAAGGTGATGCAACTTTTCTCAATATGCATAAATTGAAGGTATGAAGATCTTTTGGACAAAAAAATTTTTTTTAAAACCATGTCTTTCTTGCTTGTTCTAAAACGTTAAAGAGCTCTAAAAAAAAAGAGGTTTACAAGGAAAAAACATGGTTGTCTGGTAAGA
>NW_015697044.1:0-228 GCF_001515625.1 Sinocyclocheilus rhinocerous
TCTGTATGTGTTTTATGGCCTTATTCAAGTGATTTAAAATTTTTTGTTTTTCACTAATCACGCATAAACATTGTTTTCTCAAAAACACAATTATGTACATACATGCTGCTCACATATTATTGTTGCATAGTTTGTGCTGATTACAGTGTTATTAGACTTTAGCCATTTATATGTTTAAAAGCAACTGAAAAAAGCACAAATGTTAGGGCATGTCAAAACTTCTCCAGG
>NW_015697045.1:0-228 GCF_001515625.1 Sinocyclocheilus rhinocerous
TCGTGACCTAGGGGTTGATTGGCAGGTGGGGTTGGCATGGCAACAGGCTCCATCTCTCATTACCATGCAGGTGGAGCAGGTAATGGATTACAAGAGGAAGTGACATTAGTCAGCATTGTTTGACATCATGTTTCCTCGGGCCAATATCTGCGTTTGAGCTGAGAGAAAAGAGGGCGAGATGCCTGCTAACTTGAATGCAAATCAATTCACAGGATTTTGTCATGAATG
>NW_015697046.1:0-228 GCF_001515625.1 Sinocyclocheilus rhinocerous
TTACTAGGTATACTTGAAACTTTCAGGTAGGTGTGTTAAGGAAGGCTGGAGCTAAACTCTGCAGGACACCGGCCCTCTAGGACTGAGTTTGGAGACCCCTTTACAGTTTTGAATATTTCTCTTATCCGTATGACAAAATATTAGTATTTTAAGTTGTTTCTGCTGTTATAAGAACAGAATCCATGTGCACACTGGAGCCTCACGCAAACACGTAATATCAGTTATAGC
>NW_015697047.1:0-228 GCF_001515625.1 Sinocyclocheilus rhinocerous
TTAAAATATTTATTGTAAATCTCAGCTTATAACATTAATGTAATCGAATTAAATATAAAACCAACGCTATTTGCAACTGCCAGTGCATTAACGTTTTTATAGAAAATATTATATAAATATAAATAAGTCCAATAAGTCCTATATAAAGAGTCCAGACAGTCCAGAGCCTCGATAATAACAGTGTAACAGGCACCTTCCGAGTAGAGACCTGCACTATCGCGGGACCCA
>NW_015697048.1:0-228 GCF_001515625.1 Sinocyclocheilus rhinocerous
ACAGATTTAGACAGATTTGTGAACAATATTTGAGAGAAATAGGCAGGGCTTAATTTGAGTCGGATCCTGCCGTAACAGGATCCGGGCCCTCTCAGGTTTTGACTGTCTGTGTTCCGGTACCTATTTGCGCGGATCCACCACCTCACGTGGTATAAAAACAACAACACAAAACACAATATGTTACATATATATAATAAATTATACATATACGTATATATACAATATAAC
>NW_015697049.1:0-228 GCF_001515625.1 Sinocyclocheilus rhinocerous
AATTTATACAATTATTGTTACCTCAGTAGCCTACCTCGCATAAATGGCCTCTAATAAGTAAAACGGCTATTCTGATTATCCATGTAGCCTATAACTATACTCATCATTAATGATTAAAATCGTATAGCCTATACGTGTTATAAAAAGTTTCTAGAAAACATTAAAAAATTATATTATAACATAATTTCTAGTTATTTTTACCTCTATAATACATTAAACCGCCTCTAA
>NW_015697050.1:0-228 GCF_001515625.1 Sinocyclocheilus rhinocerous
TTAAAAGGAAATATCCAGATCTGAAGGATATTGCCACTTAAGAGGCATTAAAAGTTTATGAATAGAGAGCATATGTGGTAAAATCATAGACTAACATCTTTGAATTTGAGACAGACTATTGGTTGACACGCACCTACTTTTCTGAGGAGACACCAGTGCAGCTAACAACTTAGTAGTTCACTGCATACTATTAGTCCAGTTTTGCAAAGGTCAAAACCTGAACTAATA
>NW_015697051.1:0-228 GCF_001515625.1 Sinocyclocheilus rhinocerous
CAGATTAATTACTTTGATTAAATTACAGTTATTTACTTTGCCAAAACAACATTTTAATTCATTATTTCTATTAACAATAAGAGTGGCAGATGTTTGTTTTTATGAAAATACACTTGCACATTGACACATACACATATTATACAATTTATGTATATATGCAATCATGTTTTTAATGGGATACAAAGTGTGCACTGTGTCAGTGTTTGCTTTTCTGAGTCCAAAATGCTA
>NW_015697052.1:0-228 GCF_001515625.1 Sinocyclocheilus rhinocerous
TTACTCCTTTTTTGTCATAGAATTTTGTTCATTTTTATCCCCAAAAATTAGACTCTAGTCAGATTTTTGTCAGCGTTTAATTTGATCAGTTGATCAGCATATCATAAAATTATTTTTGATTAACATTTAATGAATTTGAAAAATAATTCTAAAAATAAAAATAAAATAAAATGTATTTGTTTTTTACTCCTTTTTTGTCATAGAATTTTGTTCATTTTTATCCCCAAA
>NW_015697053.1:0-228 GCF_001515625.1 Sinocyclocheilus rhinocerous
CACACACACACAAACACACTCACACACACACACACACACACACACTTATTTCACTATATTAGTGACTTCATTTGTTTTCCTATCAGGTTAATGATATTTTCTATAGCGGAACTCTAGACCTAAACAAACCTTCACTTGGGCAAAACAGTACCTTTAAATACAAACATGGTTTAATCGATTTAAAAGACCTTTTGAACTAGTAAGCACCAGTAAACACTTTCTCACTAG
>NW_015697054.1:0-228 GCF_001515625.1 Sinocyclocheilus rhinocerous
TCGCCTTTAGAAAACGGTCGGGTTGCGACCACCCCTATAATCAAGAGAACATTACATTTTAAGATCAAAAGGACAACTGAATACACAATACATGTACAGGCTAACTATTCAGTATTTGTGACTCTGGAGCACAAAAGCAGTCTTAAGTAGCACGGGTATATTTGTAGCAATAGCCAATAATATATTGTATGGGTCAAAATTAAACATTTTTCTTTTATGCCAAAAATC
>NW_015697055.1:0-228 GCF_001515625.1 Sinocyclocheilus rhinocerous
TTATTTTTATGTTGGTTGTTGTATGTATCAAAGCAGTTTGGAAATTAAATGTCATACAAAAAGTTACTCATATGGAGCGAGTTATGTGATGCAAAATGCTTAAAATGTATTCATTATTTCAAATCATGCACTGTAGTAAAAGTATTTTAAGGTCATAAGACAGTATTGTGCCAGGAACACTGTAAAAACAAGTGTTTATTAATCAATAATCTGTCCCATAATTATAAT
>NW_015697056.1:0-228 GCF_001515625.1 Sinocyclocheilus rhinocerous
TTAAAGCAGTTTAACATAAGGCAGCAACATAACAAAATGTGAAAATATTTTTGCAAGGCACTGTATCAGTGGTGTGCGGTGGTGTTTTAAAATGAGGCAGCTTTATATATAAATATATATTTATATATTTATTTATAAAATATTACATAAAAAGAGAACAAATATTCTATTTTGTATTTTATGAATATTATTTTTTATTTTATTTAATATTTTTAATACTAATTATAC
>NW_015697057.1:0-228 GCF_001515625.1 Sinocyclocheilus rhinocerous
CTTTTCCACAACATTCTAATTTATTGAGATGCACCTGTATATGGTTTGTGTATACATACCATCTGCTGTGTGAACCTTACTGCAGTTAGTAGGCTATTAGTTTTTCTGTCGTGTATGTTTTGTAGGCAGTGCATTTAACTTCTTAGATTTGGGATATCATTAGTACGACACTTGTTTTTTGTCAAATTAAATCTTTGGTGCTATAATAATGTTTGTTTCTAATCAATA
>NW_015697058.1:0-228 GCF_001515625.1 Sinocyclocheilus rhinocerous
TATCAGACATTGCATTTTACCATTTGTTGACCGATGACCCCATTGCTGGTGATTATGTTATTGTGTTCAAGAGTGTTATTTTCATGAGTGTGATAGAATGCTCTCAAAAGCTGGAACAAAAAAGCTCCAATCGCCACACACTGATTTGCGGTCACCCCTGACTGCTTCTGTAAAGGAAAACGTTTGTAATGGGAGGAGGACTGTAATTTTGCTTGTGTGACAGCATAG
>NW_015697059.1:0-228 GCF_001515625.1 Sinocyclocheilus rhinocerous
TTAGATTAGGTCACGGAAAATACTAAACTGCTACTAATTAAGTGCTTTGAACTATTAGACATCAATTGCATTAATTGTGAGTGTTTCTAAAATGTTTTTAAAAATACATGTCCATGGTTCAATTCTCACTATTAACTAACTATCAATGACTTTTGCCTCAATAAACTCTTAATTTGCTGCTCATTAATAGATTAAGGGATCTAAAATGTGGTCATGCAGAATAAGGCA
>NW_015697060.1:0-228 GCF_001515625.1 Sinocyclocheilus rhinocerous
TATTTTTCCACGTCTAAGATAAGACGGAGACATGTAGACCTCCACTAGTTTTCATGCTTGGGGTTGCCAGATCTCAAAAGTTTAAATCCCCCCTATTGGTTTTTTTTTTCACATTTTCTGTGTTTTACTTTGTCTTTGCAACCTGGCAACCATGTGCACGGTTTTGAGATAATATTTTCATAATTAAATTCATATGATGTGTTCAGGTTTTGTTAATGTTAATTTAAA
>NW_015697061.1:0-228 GCF_001515625.1 Sinocyclocheilus rhinocerous
AAAACACAGAATAGTAATGACAACATAGAGTGAGCAGCACTATATAGTTGTTTCTTTCTACTTTGGTGGCTGCTGTTGTATTGCACTATAGACATTCGATATTTTCATAGCAAGAGCAAGCAAATTCAGTATCCTCATTCATTATTCCCCCATTCAAGTCACATTCCAGAATGTGAAAAATTTATATCAATGCTAAGAGACACTTAACAAAAATCATTTCTAATAACA
>NW_015697062.1:0-228 GCF_001515625.1 Sinocyclocheilus rhinocerous
CGACATTCTAATTTATTGAGATGCACCTGTATATATATATATGCAACTTGTATGTCATGTGAAAAAGTGTTCTTAAATTATAGAAATATTAACTTAAAATCTCTTAAAGTAAATGCTTTATATCTAAGTAGTTTGGCTGACCAAAAGAATAAATAAATAAATAAAAATCCCTGGTCTAATACGGAGTAAAAAATTAGTTTTTATTTATTTATTTATTGGCTCTATATA
>NW_015697063.1:0-228 GCF_001515625.1 Sinocyclocheilus rhinocerous
TTCAGTTGCAGAATAATTTTTCATAAATTATTCCCCAACATTGAATTGAAAACATTTTGTAAGGCCATCTTTAAGGCCTTGTCCAAGGTCCTGAAAAAAGTTTTTGCCGTGACTGCTCCATTTTTGAGGAAGACACTACAGATCCAGATATTTCAGGCATCTCTACATGTTTTCATAGTACAATGAACTCTCGGTTCAGAAGATAAAGGAAAATGATTCCTCATCATG
>NW_015697064.1:0-228 GCF_001515625.1 Sinocyclocheilus rhinocerous
TTCATGTTTTTTTTGAGAAAAATTATCACTGTATTTGTTTATTATCTATAAATTTGTTTTTTTATATACTTTATTGTACTACTGCTTAAAACTTTGGAGTTAAAACTAAAGCTTCTATTCAGCAAGGATGCATTAAATTAATCAAGAGACAGTAAAGACATTTATAATGTAACAAATAATGTGGTTACAAACAAATGCTGTTGTTTTAAAATTTCTATTCGACAAAGT
>NW_015697065.1:0-228 GCF_001515625.1 Sinocyclocheilus rhinocerous
TTATCCGGAAAAATAGATAAAAGACAAAAGAAACTGAATTTGTTGGGTTATTTGGTTATGTATTTTAGCACGGAAGAGCGTGTTGTTTGAATATAAAACTCGAGTTGTTCTTTACAGAATTGAACTGCAGAAAAACGTTTTTAGTTGTCCAACGAGACAAAATAAGTCGCGTCAGAGCGCACTAGAAAGAAACGGGCGTTTTTCCCCGTTTACTTTCTGTAAAAGGCC
>NW_015697066.1:0-228 GCF_001515625.1 Sinocyclocheilus rhinocerous
TTACACCTCTCTTTATCTCCTTGCACTGGCTACCGTTTGCGGCTCACATCAAGTTCAAGAAATTGATGCTTGCATATAGAACAACCACAGGCTCTGCACCCGCCTACTCTACTCACTGACAATCTGAAAGCGACAGCTGAAAACTCATCTCTTTCAACACTATTTGATTTCATCTATAAAAAAAAACAAAAAAACTTTGTCTTTCTCTTTATTTATTCCTTCCCTTTC
>NW_015697067.1:0-228 GCF_001515625.1 Sinocyclocheilus rhinocerous
TGCTGTCTAGACACTCTTGAGGTCTCTAGTGGTCCAGAACCTTCACGCAAGTGGTGCTTGTTCCTCTTCTTACGTCCCAGTTTGGTTACATCTGGTCTTTGCTGCTCGGGACCCTCGATAGCCTTGGGTTCAGAGGGTTCCTGGACCTTGGGTCTCTTAAACAGGTTGTGGAGAGACAGCAAAACCAGTGTGCACAGCACATACATGGTGGCGCTGACTAAGAGAGTC
>NW_015697068.1:0-228 GCF_001515625.1 Sinocyclocheilus rhinocerous
TCTCACAGCCTGGGGGAAAAAGCTGTTGAGCAGTCTTGCAGAGTGTGCTCTGATGCCCTGGTACCGTCTTCCTGATGGTAATAGCTGGAAGAGACTGTGGGAGGGATGGGTGGGTCTTTCACGATACTGGTAGCTTTACTGCAGCATCGTGCAAGGAAGAAGGAGAGGGGCACCGATGATCTTTGCACTGCAGTTCCTGTACCAGACAGTGATGCAGCTGGTCAGCAC
>NW_015697069.1:0-228 GCF_001515625.1 Sinocyclocheilus rhinocerous
GATAGGAAAGGCCCCCCTTTGCCCGGAATTTTGATAAAACTTGATGGCTCACAGCCAACATTCAAGCCAGAGTAAAGTGAAAAGGTCTCACACAATCGTTCAGTGTAATCCTCAACACTTTCATCTGTCTTTTGTTTACATCTCGTGATTTCATTCCAGTCTACCTTTTGCTGTTGTGCTTTCCTACACCAAGCCTTAAGTTTCTTCCATCCTTCTTTCTCAGCTCTA
>NW_015697070.1:0-228 GCF_001515625.1 Sinocyclocheilus rhinocerous
TGCTGTCTAGACACTCTTGAGGTCTCTAGTGGTCCAGAACCTTCATGCAAGTGGTGCTTGTTCCTCTTCTTACGTCCCAGTTTGGTTACATCTGGTCTTTGCTGCTCGGGACTCTCGATAGCCTTGGGTTCAGAGGGTTCCTGGACCTTGGGTCTCTTAAACAGGTTGTGGAGAGACAGCAACACCAGTGTGCACAGCACATACATGGTGGCGCTGACTAAGAGAGTC
>NW_015697071.1:0-228 GCF_001515625.1 Sinocyclocheilus rhinocerous
TTCAAAAATATGCGTTTTCAGTCCCCAAAACGCCATTGTCGTGTAGACGAACAGGCAAAAACGCATAAAAAGTTTCCCGTTTTTGGCTGAAAACGTTGATCTCCTTTGTCAGTGTGTTTTTGGCCTGTTTATACAAGACACTGTCCCCATTCTTGTAGGCATCTTCTATGGCCTGATGGAGCCGTCTGAGTTTTGCAGTGAACCACAGTTTGTCGTTGTTGTAAGTTA
>NW_015697072.1:0-227 GCF_001515625.1 Sinocyclocheilus rhinocerous
ACACACACACACACACACACACACACACACACACACAAAGACTCTTCAGTCTAATGAATCTGTTTAACTGAGTCACATTGTCATCTTCTATACTACAGTAATGCATCATGTTTGAATGCTTTGTGATATATAATCACAAACTATACAGGAAGAATTGGGAAGTTTCTGAAAAGTGGCAGAAAAAAAAAACATGTGACTTTGCAATTGATTTGAAACGCGAAATACCT
>NW_015697073.1:0-228 GCF_001515625.1 Sinocyclocheilus rhinocerous
TAATACATAAAAATTGAAGTTTTTTTTTTTTTTGTAAGCATTTTATCATTAGCTACCAACCAAAATCCTATAAACTGGGGGGAAAAAACTGTTAAGATAAAACACTTTGAATACTGAGAATGGAAACAGAGCTTTATTTTACCCAGCTAAATTCAGTTACTGTTTTGAATTGTGCTAAAACTCTTGAGGGTGTTTAATGACATGACGTTACACAGTATGAAATACAAA
>NW_015697074.1:0-228 GCF_001515625.1 Sinocyclocheilus rhinocerous
GAGTTGTAAATTTGTACATTTTCCAATTTAATTCCCTAACGTGTGGTTAACACTTGTGAAAATAGAAGTTTGGTTTATTTAATATTGTCCCTTCTTTTAAAGGATTTGATTTGACATTGAAAAAGTTGTTTACACAGTTTTATTATCCTTTCACATTGCTTTACTAACTTCATTGGGTTATTTAAATATATAAACAAAACCTCATACGACCAGTATTGGATTCTATCG
>NW_015697075.1:0-228 GCF_001515625.1 Sinocyclocheilus rhinocerous
TTCTTTCTTTCGTTTTCTTGGATTAACATTAAGGACACAGACAGCGGGTAGTAAATTAGGCGTGATCACTTTATGAGACAATGCGTCCATTATATAATGATACACATCCGATTTCTTTCTCCACGGTTAACTTTCACTTTTGACATAACCGACAGTTTTTTCGAAGATACTCTCCAAGACGGGTATTTTGACATAATTTTGTGGTGCAGTTTATTAAAGTAACAAATA
>NW_015697076.1:0-228 GCF_001515625.1 Sinocyclocheilus rhinocerous
TTTATATCTCATTGAAACTAGGCGAATATTAGATTCTGAATGCACAAAATTGTGGTTTTATCTCACCCAAGGTCACAAAATCTCTTGATTATCTGTTGAATGTGTATCTCTTTGCAGTGCGGTCTAGTGAAGACATTATAAAGACTGCCGTTTCATTTAAATGATTCCCCCATCTACAGTCATGAAGAGGAAGCGCTTTGTGCATAAATCACGCATGCCAACTATCAA
>NW_015697077.1:0-228 GCF_001515625.1 Sinocyclocheilus rhinocerous
TTTATTAATATTTTTTAAATATTGCTTTTATTTTTTTATTTTCAGTTTTCATTTTAATTTGCAGTAGTTTTTGTAATTTTGTTATGTGCGTTTGCCATTTGTATTAAATATTTTTATTTAGCTTTCATTTATTTACTTTGTTTTAATTTTAGTAAATGTAGTATTCAAACGTAAATTTTATGTGCTTTTGTCATTTTTATTCAATATTTCTATTTAGCTTTAATCAAA
>NW_015697078.1:0-228 GCF_001515625.1 Sinocyclocheilus rhinocerous
AGCACCAATCTTTGCTCAAATAAATGTGGCCTTGGGGAGCATAAGTCTTTCCTTACAAAAAACAAACAAACAAACAAACAAACAAAAAACTTACAGATCAGAAATGTTTGAATATATTCATACACATTTGAAATATATTTAAGTAAACTAAAATCAATCATTTTAAATGATAGAAGTGATTTAAAAAAAAACGCTTTATCAGCCCATATTCTAAATCCACTGTCCCAC
>NW_015697079.1:0-228 GCF_001515625.1 Sinocyclocheilus rhinocerous
TTTCTAATTTGATTTTTGACTTCATACACATTCGTTGTAAAATGTGATTCAGTTGTAGTTGTAGAGAGCAATTAACAATAGGATTGATTGTTATCCATCCTAAAAGAACTTGATTTAGGACAGAATACCTTTGATTTGAGTCAAGAGAATTCAATTAACCAAGTCTCTCAATACGTCAAATTTAAAAAAAAAGTGTGAACAAATAGTGATTTTAATAAGGTCATCCTT
>NW_015697080.1:0-228 GCF_001515625.1 Sinocyclocheilus rhinocerous
TTTCTATATAAAACTCAAGACAGACTTTGTAAGCTCAGAGAACTGCTGGAATAAAGTTATTCAGTGAGTGAATGCAGCGAGTGAGGCCGGACACAAGGGATGAAGAAGAAGGTGAAATGGCATGCTGCCACGGCAACAACGCCGACAACCTCCGCAGGACAAATCAGCATAGGGATTGGCTGGTTAAGGCTTCATCACATCCAATAAAACTCCCTAAGACACAGCTGT
>NW_015697081.1:0-228 GCF_001515625.1 Sinocyclocheilus rhinocerous
TTTACTGTATTTTTGATCAGATAAATGCAGCCTTGGTGAGCAGAAAACCGTTTTTTTTTTAATGTAAAAATTTTTTTTTATTTTCAATCCTAAACAGCATTGTGACTGTAAACCCTTGGGAAAACACATTCACTTGCATTAAACAGCACAAGCAATCTGTTGAGGTATTTATTTAGTCACAACAGAACGTCTCGGTTACGTATGGTAACCCTCATTCCCTGAAGGAGG
>NW_015697082.1:0-228 GCF_001515625.1 Sinocyclocheilus rhinocerous
TTTCTAATTTGATTTTTGACTTCATACACATTCGTTGTAAAATGTCATTCAGTTGTAGTTGTAGAGAGCAATTAACGATAGGATTGATTGTTATCCATCCTAAAAGAACTTGATTTAGGACAGAATACCTTTGATTTGAGTCAAGAGGATTCAATTAACCAAGTCACTCAATACGTCAAATAAAAAAAAAAAGTGTGAACAAATAGTGATTTTAATAAGGTCATCCTT
>NW_015697083.1:0-228 GCF_001515625.1 Sinocyclocheilus rhinocerous
TTTTTAAAGTTAATACATATTTGATTTTTTATATATTTATTTATTTATTAATGCACGATAAGCAATTCAGCTCTTACCACATTATTACTTTTATATATTAATGGCAAATTGCAGGTCACGGTAATATTAAATAATTTTCAGTGAGAAACATTTAATGTAAATAAATATTTAATCTTTTTTTTTATTTATGCATGATAAATATTTTTTTTATTCAGTCCATATCACATT
>NW_015697084.1:0-228 GCF_001515625.1 Sinocyclocheilus rhinocerous
TTCTTAAATCCCAAGAATCGATTAGCCTAGCCTGTTTTCAGTTAAGGAACGGAACATTGTAGTGCGCCTCCCATCCAATAAATTAATAATAAATACAGATCTTCTCCTCCGCTTTAATACCAGTTATAGCACGAAATAAACATGAATGAACATCCAAAGGTCAAAAGAAAGAGTACAACTTAGCAAAATCCGTATCCTGTCTCATGTAATCGCTCAATCAGTGTTTCA
>NW_015697085.1:0-228 GCF_001515625.1 Sinocyclocheilus rhinocerous
TTTTTTATATTTATTTATGTTATTTATTTAAAAAACAGAAAGTGCCTAGAAATCCAGTTGTCTATTTTCTATCATCAATACACTAAAACAATTACAGAAATAGAGTATCGAATATAATAATTCACAATAAACAATTACGTTGTTTTCACTGAGTAGAAAAAAAGGAAATAATGTATTGAATGTGTCTGAATGTAGGCTACTGAATGTTTTTTGTCTGAAATAAAAAAA
>NW_015697086.1:0-228 GCF_001515625.1 Sinocyclocheilus rhinocerous
GTTTATATTCATTATGTTTATACTTTGTGTTTGTATTTTGTTAAGAGTTTTAAATTTTGGAAGCATGCTAGCGTTTCACATGCATTGTATTCACATTCAAAAGATCGGCATAAATATCATTACTGCAGTTTACCAATGTAAATGTGAACGTTGTATAACGAGTTATTGTATTTGATTTGTTTTTATTTAAGTAAGCATTTATTGTATTTATTTTGCAGTTTCACAAAA
>NW_015697087.1:0-228 GCF_001515625.1 Sinocyclocheilus rhinocerous
TTTTTTCTCCTCCAGATTTGAGGGATACACACAAAACTATGGTTCCAGAATGGACCAATGAATCAAGCATTTTAGAAAGATGTGTGATAAGTGCCCCATAAACGTTCTCCAGAAATACAGAGCTGCACTGAAATCATATACAAATTATCTTTACATTCTTACATTCACTGCTACTCATAACTTCATGCAATTCTTGACATCATCATATGCAAGTACTTTTATGCAAGA
>NW_015697088.1:0-228 GCF_001515625.1 Sinocyclocheilus rhinocerous
TTTTTTTAAAACAAATTAATAATTTATTCCAAAAGGATTATTACAAAGGATTTCAAATTAATGTTGTTATTTTTGATTTTCAATTAATCTAAGATATTCTTATATTCAATAATATTTCACAATATTAATGTTCTTACTGTGTTTTTGAACAAATAAATTAAGGGTGCTCCGATCAGGATTTTGGAGCCGATCACCGATCGTTACAATGCGCTGTAACTTTAATTCAGC
>NW_015697089.1:0-228 GCF_001515625.1 Sinocyclocheilus rhinocerous
TTTTTTTTTTTACTTTTTTTCATCATAGGTATTTAATATTAATTTAAAAGATTTAAATTCTACGATAACTACTCTATTTCAGAATGAAGACGGACTTATAGACTACTTTGAGAATGTTGTTCAGACGACCAAAGCAGAACCAAGGAAGGTGATTGGCTGGGTGATAAAAGAGCTGATGGGAAATCTGAATAGTCAGAATCTGAAAGTCTCTCAGAGGTGAGCCAGCAC
>NW_015697090.1:0-228 GCF_001515625.1 Sinocyclocheilus rhinocerous
TTTGTATTATTTTTATGTCTATAGTTTTTAAGCTTTTTTTTTTCAGTCAATGTTTAATTCGCTTCATGAAAATGCTTATGTCTTTAGCCAAAAAAAAAAATAAAAATGGTACAAAGACATATTTTCAATACTTCAATGTTCAATTGAATCAGTCTGAATAAAGTCTACTGCAGAGGACACAAATGTGAAATAAAACATTGATCTCACCCAGCCGAGCACACAAGACGC
>NW_015697091.1:0-228 GCF_001515625.1 Sinocyclocheilus rhinocerous
TTTTGCATGCTTGTTATTTGCATTTGATTTATTGTTACTGAATCTAATAAGATACATTCATTAAAAAATGTATTAAAGTGTTTGAATAAACCATCCATTTTTTCTAAATTCTTAAAAGGTGCACGAATCTTCAAAACTTGAACCGTTGGACCACTTGTTATAAGGACATCAGACTTCTGAAAGTAATGTTGTTTTTAAAAGTTGTAATGTTTTTGTCCTTTTTGCCCC
>NW_015697092.1:0-228 GCF_001515625.1 Sinocyclocheilus rhinocerous
TTTGCAAATAACACATTTGGTCAGCATTTAACAACAACATCGTTAATTTAGCAACATTGTTAGCCACTGGTTAATTTTTTTAACACCAACCAATTTTTCCACAAACTGTTTTTACTGTGGGAATTAAAGCTTTTTAGAGCCATTCTACAAAATATGCATTACAAAACAAAAATTAAACATTACAATGAAACATTAAAACACAACCCAGGATACTGCTCACCCACTTAT
>NW_015697093.1:0-228 GCF_001515625.1 Sinocyclocheilus rhinocerous
TTTGTAGTCTTTCTATACTGTTACAAATAGCCTACTACTATAAGTGACAGCACAAATTATATGGACTTAAAGACTGCGAATCGGCGAAAAGTCTTAATATAGGCGCAGTAAGTGGTGCGTGGAAATAAACGTGAAACGGCCTGTATAGAACACGAAAGTGCATTGTGCAAAGTGCACAACATCAAATATCATCTGCAGAATGTTTTGCTTCCCTTTTACCTGACATGA
>NW_015697094.1:0-228 GCF_001515625.1 Sinocyclocheilus rhinocerous
TTTGTCCCAATGTGGTGTGCCTATGTGATGACTAAAAGTGATGCCGCTGTTAGTCCTCTGTTTAATTTAGTAATTGAAATGCAAAACCAAAAACAAGCATTTTTTCTTTTTTAAATCTTATAAGATTATATATTTTTCAGAATATTACAATCATCAAATGAGAATGATTATTTATTAAATTTTTTTTGTGAAAAACCTGACTTTTTTCAATGCTTTTAGATCATGCCT
>NW_015697095.1:0-228 GCF_001515625.1 Sinocyclocheilus rhinocerous
TTTTTTTTAGGTCAGTGTGATTGTTGTGCAACACAGCTCTGTTTCTTCTAGTGTGGATCCTGTAATGTTATTGTAAATAAAATTACCAATTACATTGCTATGTTTTTCTCATTCTTTATTTCATGCTTTCCCGAAACTTAAAAAGCATAGGCTAAAATTACATAAATGAAATGATTCTCTGGTTACACTTTATTTTAAGGTGTCCTTGAGCAATATTAATTAACTACA
>NW_015697096.1:0-228 GCF_001515625.1 Sinocyclocheilus rhinocerous
TTTGTATTTAACATGATCAAAAGTTAATAAAAACCGTGAGAGAGCTGAATTCAGTCAGCGAGCACATGCACTCAACAACAAAACTCCACTGTTTCAGCGTTGAACATCTGAACACCTCTGATTGGCCATTGCATTCAAAAACTCAAAATCGTGTGTGATTGGTTATGATGCGCAGTGTGTACGCATTTCTAAATTAACTTAATAAAGAAACAAAAAGAAATATGGCCA
>NW_015697097.1:0-228 GCF_001515625.1 Sinocyclocheilus rhinocerous
TTTGTCTTGATGCATTTTAAGTCATTGGCACGTCACACAAACTGCGTAATTCTGAGTGGTTAATGACTGCAGTTTGAGGTTTCTATTCAGTGCAGATTATTATTTTGATGCAAATGTGACAGCCATTTAAATCCAATATTATGACAATGAAGCTTTTCATAGCTCTGAATGGACCACTCTTGTTAGCAATTTTGTAATTTATGGCCAAATATCAAAAGAAGTACATGT
>NW_015697098.1:0-228 GCF_001515625.1 Sinocyclocheilus rhinocerous
TTTGTCTTGATGCATTTTAAGTCATTGGCACGTCACACAAACTGCATAATTCTGAGTGGTTAATGACGGCAGTTTGAGGTTTCTATTCAGTGCAGATTATTATTTTGATGCAAATGTGACAGCCATTTAAATCCGATATTATGACAATGAAGCTTTTCATAGCTCTGAATGGACCACTCTTGCTAGCAATTTTGTAATTTATGGCCAAATATCAAAAGAAGTACATGT
>NW_015697099.1:0-227 GCF_001515625.1 Sinocyclocheilus rhinocerous
AAACAGAAAAACTTATCAGCCGATGCCGATATTTGAAAAATGGCAGATCTTAAAATTATTTGAAATTCATAAATTAAGATTTGTATCTATATATTCAGACGTTTTACATACATATTTTAAATACATTCAGATTTTATATAAGTATTTTCCTATTTTAACCTTTATAAAAAACATTATATATATAAAATCACACACACACACACACACACACACACACACACACACAC
>NW_015697100.1:0-228 GCF_001515625.1 Sinocyclocheilus rhinocerous
TTTGTTTCGTAATTTTGACAAATCAACTTTTAAAAAACCCCACTATTTTAAAAAAGTGATCAATTTGACCCCAATAATTA
Organism: Sinocyclocheilus rhinocerous; assembly: GCF_001515625.1. Classification (NCBI taxonomy): domain Eukaryota; kingdom Metazoa; phylum Chordata; class Actinopteri; order Cypriniformes; family Cyprinidae; genus Sinocyclocheilus; species Sinocyclocheilus rhinocerous. Next base: position 81 of record NW_015697100.1, read on the forward strand.
TCGTGGCATCTGCGTGAGCAGTACTTTAGGAAAGCTGTTCTGCAGAATAATAAACAGCCGTATTGTCACATTCATCTCAACATACAATATTTTAAATAAAGCTCAAATTGGTTTTCTACCAAAACATCGCACATCTGACCACATCTAC
>NW_015697101.1:0-228 GCF_001515625.1 Sinocyclocheilus rhinocerous
TTGAATAATCAATTTCTCAGTCTGCAAACCAGCTAGACTTAAGTCTATTTTTACACCTCCACTGACAAAGTTATCCTCTTGCTCCTAGTCCTATACGTCACATTCTACACATGACACCCGGTAAAACAGACTTTTCCTTATGCACTGCGGTCTTCAAAGATTGCCTTTCGTCACAATTTCATCTATCACTTAATGGAATTTTGATTGATTGGAGTGTAGTTTGCCTCT
>NW_015697102.1:0-228 GCF_001515625.1 Sinocyclocheilus rhinocerous
TTGAATAATCAATTTCTCAGTCTGCAAACCAGCTAGACTTAAGTCAATTTTTACACCTCCACTGACAAAGTTATCCTCTTGCTCCTAGTCCTATACGTCACATTCTACACATAACACCCGGTAAAACAGACTTTTCCTTATGCACTACGGTCTTCAAAGATTGCCTTTCGTCACAATTTCATTTATCACTTAATGGAATTTTGATTGATTGGAGTGTAGTTTGCCTCT
>NW_015697103.1:0-228 GCF_001515625.1 Sinocyclocheilus rhinocerous
TTTGTGTTATTTTGTATATGTTTAAATGACTGTGGTGGCTCATACAAACTTAATTGTATTAACAAAAACTAGTTTGGGACTGCTACTTTATAGCCTTACCTTACAGGCTGTTTATTCATCAGTATTAATCATATTCTTACAATTTATGTGTTTGTTAAATAAAGGGGGACAGTACTTGTGTGTGTCAACAATTTTTGTGAAATAAATTAGCTTTTTTTAAAAATGTCA
>NW_015697104.1:0-228 GCF_001515625.1 Sinocyclocheilus rhinocerous
GGGCTCTTTGGAAAGAGGGTGAACGAGAGGAGGAGGGTGTAGTTCCTGACAATTGGATCAACAGGAACAAGAGAACTGTTAGATGGCCATGTAATATGAGCACCACAAAAACAGAAAGAGCTCTAAAGGACAGAATTAACCCCCAGGAAGACTGGATGGTGTTCCCTTTAATCAAAATAAAAATGACTTCAGGCAAGTTTTGTTTTGATGAATCGAACATTTAATATA
>NW_015697105.1:0-228 GCF_001515625.1 Sinocyclocheilus rhinocerous
TTAGAACGAGATTAAAATTACAAAATACATATATGAAACAAAAATACGGCTTGCTTTTTGGAACACTGGTTCAACAACTAGTTATTTCTTGAAATGTTGTGCCATTTTCTCTTATACACATTTTGGTTGCATCAATTGCTTTAGTGATCAAACTTGCCAAAAATCAACAATTTGCCAAAATTTGCCAAAAATCAACTCTCAGAAAACAGCAAAGAGTTAGGTAAAACA
>NW_015697106.1:0-228 GCF_001515625.1 Sinocyclocheilus rhinocerous
TTGCATGTCAAACAGGTCTGAGTCTGGGTTGAATCAGACATATATGAAATAAATAGGTTTGCGTTATTATATAATGCTTTATTGGATAGTATCCAATTTTACTTTTTTTTTATTTTAATAAAATCATCAGAACCACTTTGTCATGACACTCAACATATTTCGTTTTCACTTGGTTTTGCATTTTGCATACTTTCATAGTAAATATTGAATTTGATTAAGAACTTCTCA
>NW_015697107.1:0-228 GCF_001515625.1 Sinocyclocheilus rhinocerous
TTGTTGATGGAGCAAAACCATTGTTGTTCTTATATATTCCAGACCATGTTTGGACAAAGAAGCCAAGACTTAGTCTCTAGTGCCCCAAAGGTCATATCGGCTAATTCTCTAATTCTGTGTCCCGGCTCTCAGGACTTTGATAAGAGTTGTAGTTGTCTTTGTTTGTTTTCTAAACTACAGACTGACTCGTGCAGGCCTCAAGAATTGAACACAGCTTATTCTAATGCT
>NW_015697108.1:0-228 GCF_001515625.1 Sinocyclocheilus rhinocerous
TTGACTGTAATCAGGGCTGCGCCTGATGACTCTCATCATATAAAACAGCTAACAGCTACTCACTGTACCTCACTGCTTTACAACACCACATGCATTGCTACAGAGACCTATCTAATGAAGGAAGTCAAGGGTCAAGATCCCAACTAAAGCAAACACTGATCTCCATGATGGTGGCATCATTTAAACAAATAAAACATCAACATCTGATCCTCTGTAATTTTCAATAAC
>NW_015697109.1:0-228 GCF_001515625.1 Sinocyclocheilus rhinocerous
TTATTTTATTATTATATTTTTTTTTTTTTGAAAGAAATTAATATTTTTATTCAGCAAGAATAGATGAAATTGATCAAAAGTGACAGTAAAGACATTTATAACGTTTTTTGAGCTTTATATAAATCAATGAATCCTGAAAAAATGTATCACAGTTTCCACAAAATCAAAAGGTTGAATTATAATTATTGTATTAATAAGTATTAATAAATATATACACTACTGTTCAAA
>NW_015697110.1:0-228 GCF_001515625.1 Sinocyclocheilus rhinocerous
TGAACTCGTCTGCATAGACTTTTGGTCAGCGGAGGACTCTGCCAACCGGTCCCTGGATGTTCTTGTTGTAACAGATCACTTCACAAAAATGGCTAATGCTTTCTTGTGTCCAAATCAGTCTGCCAAAGCAGTGGCGCATCAGCTGTGGCATAACTACTTTTGTGTTTATGGCTTCCCAGGGCGTATCCACTCTGATAGAGGAGCCAACTTTGAGAGTGCCCTGATCGC
>NW_015697111.1:0-228 GCF_001515625.1 Sinocyclocheilus rhinocerous
AACTAAATCATTACAAATGACTATCGAATCAATCCACCTTGTCATGTCATTCTTACAGTTCTGTGTTTTTGTCAATGAGAAATATAAATTCATGTTCGATAGTCACTAAATGATATTGTATCTCTAAAATCAACAAGTGTTTAACATTATAAAGTGTGCAATTGGCTGCAAATGGCTCCGTTTTTAATAATGCTTTAATCAGAGAGTGCAAAAGTGTAATTAAGTTAC
>NW_015697112.1:0-228 GCF_001515625.1 Sinocyclocheilus rhinocerous
CACATTTGTATGCAGTTCTAAAACTATATTTCACTATACAAACCACTGTAAGAAAAAGGTCTAAAATGAGCATTAAATGCCAAATCTAGATGAAATTCAGAGCGCCTTACATCACATGGATCATCATCTCATCTGTGTGAAGCAGCATAAAAAAGGTACCGAAAATATTCCTGAAGACACAACGATTCATGACAGAGATTTACAGAGCAAAAATATATATAGCGTGCC
>NW_015697113.1:0-228 GCF_001515625.1 Sinocyclocheilus rhinocerous
TTGCCAAGTCCACAGTTTTCCCGCAGAATTGGGCTACTTTTTCATTGTTGCCGTGGGTTGTTTTTCAACTCCGTGGGTTAAAGCGACCCCACTAACGCAATATATGACCCCCAGAACGCGATTGGGCTAGTTTTGGACTAGTTTTGAGAAGCAGTTAAGCAGATTTTGTTGTAAAAACCTGGCAACCCTGTTTGTATTGTTCTTTTGCGCATGCGGGTCAGTTCAGAA
>NW_015697114.1:0-228 GCF_001515625.1 Sinocyclocheilus rhinocerous
TGACTCCCTTCAAATGTGAGTCGTGCTTTCGTTGGTCGTCTTTGCCAGCTCTGTGACAGATGCCAATGTCTGTTTGTGTCAGTATAAATACTGATAGTTGATTCTTGCGGCATGTTCAGACGAGTCAGTGTAATTAGGCTGCTGGATTATACCAGACTCACTACTTCTCCAGGAAGGAGGTGTGCGGCTCACCTACGTATCCAGCATCTGTGATTAAAGTTAGAATGC
>NW_015697115.1:0-228 GCF_001515625.1 Sinocyclocheilus rhinocerous
TGACTTTTTCATTGCTTTGAGTCGAGACTAAGGCTTAAATTTTGCTTGAAGGTTCAAAATTAGATCAGCTATCATAGTCCAGCAGATTCGCACAGCATCAGACAGTGCAGTATGTAATCAATAATAATGAATCCGCTTCTGTAATGTAATCAATAAGCACTTAACAAATGATTGCACTGTCTACTATGTATTTACATGCTGTCTGATCATCTGAAATTATGCAATATT
>NW_015697116.1:0-228 GCF_001515625.1 Sinocyclocheilus rhinocerous
TTGGTAGCACTGGTGCTCCCAACTTCAAAAAGTTAGGAGCACCACAACTAAAATGTGTATGTGTATGTCTAAATGTAATGTAATGTATGTGTAAATATATATATTTTCAATGAAAAAAAAAAAAAAATTGTAAGCCTTGTCATTCACTTTTCCTAGTAAAAAGTCACTTGTCCGGAAAACATTGGATTTTTGTGTTGTAAATATAATTTATTCTGAAGCAATATTCTC
>NW_015697117.1:0-228 GCF_001515625.1 Sinocyclocheilus rhinocerous
ATTATCCATTCATCTTCACCTCTACCACTCTCTCTCTCTCTCTCTTTCACTCCCTTGCCATATGTTTGAATCTCTACAATTCCCTTTTCTTCTCCCTCCCTTCCTACAGTTTGGCATTGGTTCAGTCAGCTCTTTTGTCCTATCAGACTGTGACTGTTTGAGCTGCCCATTTTCCACTGCTGAATTAAACATTAATGCTCTCTGACAGCAATAAATAACATTTAGCAC
>NW_015697118.1:0-228 GCF_001515625.1 Sinocyclocheilus rhinocerous
ATTTGTTTCAAAACCATTAAAAAAATCTTACTGACCTTTTTTTTTAATGGTAGTGTACTGTATATTATAGGCTATATTTTATTTGTAATATGAACCTATTTTAAAAGCATGCATTTTAACCCAAATATTACAGCCCACAGTAGCCCATAAATAATTATAAAAAGATGTCATTGAATGCCACATGACATTCATGACATATTTGACTGGACTTTAAATACCATTATCATC
>NW_015697119.1:0-228 GCF_001515625.1 Sinocyclocheilus rhinocerous
TTATGTGGGAAGTAGCCACGTAATAAGTGGGATAATGTCCATCCAATCAGTTGTCATCACATAATAAAGCCCCTCAGGCTGATACAAGAGCCATCCTCTTCACGTCAGGATCCTGATAAGCCTGTCGGGTCTTATTCTGCAATAACACCCAGCTGGATGTACATTATCCCTTACTTAACAGGAACTCCTTTACAAAACATAAACAAGTGTTCAAATTAAATACATACC
>NW_015697120.1:0-228 GCF_001515625.1 Sinocyclocheilus rhinocerous
TTATGTGGGAAGTAGCCACGTAATAAGTGGGATAATGTCCATCCATTCAGTTGTTATCACATAATAAAGCCCCTCAGGCTGATACAAGAGCCATCCTCTTCACGTCAGGATCCTGATAAGCCTGTCGGGCCTTATTCTGCAATAACACCCAGCTGGATGTACATTATCCCTTACTTAACAGGTACTCCTTTACAAAACATAAACAAGTGTTCAAATTAAATACATACC
>NW_015697121.1:0-228 GCF_001515625.1 Sinocyclocheilus rhinocerous
TGCAATATACATCTTCGGTAGAACCTTCCACAAAATGACTTAAACGCATTCATTTTCAATGACAACTTCCATTGCCTTATGAGACCGTGACTGCTGGCAACAGGATGTGGGCATGTAAACACATTTATTTGATTTAATCGTTGCATGCCACATTAACTGCTCTAAAACTGATTCTGCTCTGTCACAGGGCATGACGCTTACTTTTTTCCCAAGGTGCACATGTAAGTT
>NW_015697122.1:0-228 GCF_001515625.1 Sinocyclocheilus rhinocerous
TGCATGAGCCTTTCTAGAGCCCTCCAAAACAACTGCTGTTATATATTGAAATAACAGCGCATTTATATGCTATCAAAGCTGGAATAATACAGACATTCAAGGGCAGCAAATGTAATAAAAATAATTTAGTTCCAGTATTTAAAAAAAAACATTCCAAATTCAGGATTCAAGGTTATAGTTAACTAAAACCATTATAAAAAGAAAAAAAGTTAATTGAAATAAAATATA
>NW_015697123.1:0-228 GCF_001515625.1 Sinocyclocheilus rhinocerous
TGCAGCCTCCGAACACCCTTCACACTTCCTCCCTTTAAGTTTGCCCTGATTTCGTCCATAGTAATGCTGACTGGCACTCCCCAGATCACTCCTTTACACTATTTAGTTCCTCTTTCTATATAATTTACACTCAACACTTTATTCCTCCCTATTTCTTTCATCCTACCAGCCCACTGTCTATGGTCCTCGCTTCTACAAACAATCAACAAATTGCCATCTCTCAACACC
>NW_015697124.1:0-228 GCF_001515625.1 Sinocyclocheilus rhinocerous
TGCAGGATGTAATGGCTGGAACGGTGAGGAGGTGAGTAGAAACACGTTGAATAGTTCTTGGGTTCTTATCTGAGGTGACTGTTGTTGTGTCTTTTGCAGGTTGATCAGGATTTGTGCAGGAGTCGAGGAGAACAGGATCAAAAGAGCGCTGGAGCATCTGAGGGTAAGTACAGACAGGTTAGTTGCGTGAGAGAAAAATTACATTTAAAGGGTTCACGGAAAAAGGCC
>NW_015697125.1:0-228 GCF_001515625.1 Sinocyclocheilus rhinocerous
TGCTGTATCACATCCCATCTGAAACCCATATGAGACTCAGTGGCAACCTCAGAAATCCCCAGCACTGTTATACGTCAGTGTTTATGATGCCAAACGAATAGTGATCTCAATTATAATCATAACACGGGTTGACGAGAAACAGACATGGACGTGTTTTTGTTGTCATCATTGAGGTTTTCAATTGTCCTGCTGTTTATAAAGTACAAATTGTTCATTGTATCATTGACA
>NW_015697126.1:0-228 GCF_001515625.1 Sinocyclocheilus rhinocerous
CGAGCATAAGAGATTTCTTAAAAAAAAAAAACAAGCTTCTGAACGGTAGTGCTTGTTACATTTCACTCCTGGTGAATTTCCAAATAATTAATCTTTCTGTCTATTATTTATTTGTATTTATTTATTTATTTATTTTTCCATGACATGACAGGAAAAAAAATATTTTTTACATATTAAAAAAACACATTTAAATACTGTCTGAAGTAGATAGAGGACGTGCTTGTACTT
>NW_015697127.1:0-228 GCF_001515625.1 Sinocyclocheilus rhinocerous
TGTAACCTCACTTAATTTCTGTTTATTTTGGCCTTTATAATTGTCACTGTAGTAATGATTACAGAGCTGAAGGTGATTCAAGTTTCATATATTTTCATGGTGCATGCAGGAGGTGTCATAATTGCTAATTTTGCATAAACCGTTTCTTTATGGTCATTTATCTTTCACATAGTGTACTGCAGTTTATTACTAAAGCTAATTCTACATGATCTAACCCTTTAGTTTTTT
>NW_015697128.1:0-228 GCF_001515625.1 Sinocyclocheilus rhinocerous
ACAGGGAGATATAAAAAAATTACAAAAAGGGAAAAATAAACGTCACAACCCAGAACAATATAAATTTAAAGTGAAATGTAACATTAGATTGACAAAACGATGAATAAAAGTACATGTATAATGCTTAGCTTGGCAGATGTCAGATGACCGTTACTGTTTGAATTTTCAAGTTGCTGCGTCGCTTGCTCGCGATGTGAAGGCCGTTCGTTGGGCAGGTAGGGTCCCATC
>NW_015697129.1:0-228 GCF_001515625.1 Sinocyclocheilus rhinocerous
ATGCATGATATGTATACTCATTGTGAATGATTCATCCACATATTTAAATTTTTGTTTAATGTAGAAGCAAGGTGACAAAAAAATTTTTAATCACTGCATTTTCGGATGAATTGACAGACTTCCCTCTGGTGATGTATAGCAGACTTCTATCATTTAGTTTGCATAAACCCACACTTTCTTATAATCAACTGTAAGCTCACATTTAGATGTGCCTCCATCCAATCAACA
>NW_015697130.1:0-228 GCF_001515625.1 Sinocyclocheilus rhinocerous
TGTCTTTTCATTTAGATTGATCCAAATGTGCTACAACCAGATGGAAAGAAGAAATATGTGAAGATTGTTGCTCAGTTTAGAGCATTCCATCGTGCAGAAAGAGTATTACCGGTGTCGTTCCGCTCTGGATACATCTTCATTCAGACTGATAAACCGGTTTACAACCCTGGAGACAATGGTCAGCTCTCACATCCTTGTCATACTGCTTATTTATAATGAACGTTGTTC
>NW_015697131.1:0-228 GCF_001515625.1 Sinocyclocheilus rhinocerous
TGTATTCCATGTGCAGAAGGAGAAATCAGTAATGAGACAGGTAATTCTCAGCTCTGTTTTGTGTTTTCCCTCTTACATTGCACTTGCTTAACAAATGGTTTGAATTCAACATTTTTTTTTATCTCTACCTATAATGATCGCAACTTCCTTTCCAGATTCAAATAACTGCAAGCAGTGTCCAGAGGAATACTGGTCTAATGCTGAGAAAAATAAATGTGTGTTAAAGGC
>NW_015697132.1:0-228 GCF_001515625.1 Sinocyclocheilus rhinocerous
AACAAGATAATTTGACTAAGAGTGTCACATGACTGGTAATTTTAATATGTTAAACAAACACATACTGTATGTGTTATAGTAGTCTTAGATCTAAGAGTAAATGGAATTATAACCATGAAATTCTGTATTTTTACTGTCACAATACAATTTCAGAATGGAATAAAATATGTAAAAGGAAAAGAAAAGGAACTTGCATGTGAAATAGTTAAAGAATAGAAACACATCATC
>NW_015697133.1:0-228 GCF_001515625.1 Sinocyclocheilus rhinocerous
GTCTTCATTGTCATCAGTTTTACTTTCTATGATGTGCTCAAAAGAATGAAGGAATGTCCTGTACTGCATAATATCTCCATTAAAAACTGGAATTTCTCCCCTTGGTAAGGTGGAAAGAAGTTGTTGTTTCACAAGCATGTCTGTCAGGTTGTTTTGTCTTTGAAGAATTGTAGCAAGATCAGGCCCTTGAATGTTACTAGATGAAGATGATTCTCTACTTGTTCTAGC
>NW_015697134.1:0-228 GCF_001515625.1 Sinocyclocheilus rhinocerous
TGTAACGCATTACTTTTAAAAGTAACTTTCCCCAACACTGCATGTGACACTGAAAGATGTTGACTCTATACACTTTCCCTTGTATTATTTTCCAAAACTGCAGGCGACGATATAGAGAAAATATCAGGTGAAGCGTCCGTAAGGAGGACTAGTTTATATTTAACCCACTCGAGTAAAGACAGCGTGTCAAGAGAAACTTGAAATGTTGGCCTGAAAAACACTTTTCGG
>NW_015697135.1:0-228 GCF_001515625.1 Sinocyclocheilus rhinocerous
TGTTTTCCTCCATATTCTCACTATATCATATGAGCCATAAAAGCAAATATGATGTATCAAAAATATGACACTCAATAAAAAAACACATATTAAAATTTTTTTTTAGATTAAATTATTTAAATAGATTGTGAGTGAATCTCCCTTTTAAATCAGTGGATGTTTTCTATGCAGACAGCAAAGCCACTCACTAGGGTTTGAAAAACAGCTTCTGTCTCTTAAACATAAAAA
>NW_015697136.1:0-228 GCF_001515625.1 Sinocyclocheilus rhinocerous
TTGTTGCACCTTTTCACACTGAGGACTCCATTTCTTATCTTGACTTCAAAATATCTGAACACAGGACAGTGTTCCAAGAAGTTTTCCCCCATGAAAGAATTCTGCCTAAACATCATTATTTAGAGCACTATCCATGGTTGATACGCCAGTTTGGACCCCTTGTTGCTCTATGGACTATAAGATTTGAAGCAAAACAGCTTTTTTAAAAGAGTAATCCGTCATACAAAC
>NW_015697137.1:0-228 GCF_001515625.1 Sinocyclocheilus rhinocerous
TCACAGCAGTGATCCTTGGTGGACATCTGTATAACATTTTATTCACTGCATTTCTTGTATCCTTTCCTGAGTCATATCCGTTGTCTATGTCTGTCTGTCCCTTCTTTGCATTCTCTCTCTTGTGGCTAAGCAGCAACTGAATGCCTTTATAATAACACCCATAGTAAAAAAACTAACAAAAAAACATGTATATATATATACAGTGGGTACGGAAAGTATTCAGACCCC
>NW_015697138.1:0-228 GCF_001515625.1 Sinocyclocheilus rhinocerous
TGTTTTTTTTTTTTTTTTTTTTTTAGAAATCGATGCACCAAAGAACCTGAGAGTGCTGTCGAAAACTTCCACTAGCCTGGAGCTGGAATGGGACAATAGTGAGGCAGATGTAGAAGGCTACAGGGTGGTTTACAGCACACTGGCTGGTGATCAGTATGACAAAGTCATTGTCCCACTCAACGATGGCGCCACCACCAAAACTACTCTCACTGGTAAACTCAAACCCAA
>NW_015697139.1:0-228 GCF_001515625.1 Sinocyclocheilus rhinocerous
TGATTCCAACCTGTCTGTGTCTTGAGTCTGACTACACGTTACATAAGACCAGACCATACCACCATGAATCAGACAGACGTGGACCCATTCCAGGAGCTGGTGGATTCACTTCGCCGTGTGCTCACTCCTCCTGTCACCATCGCACCAGCACCCGAATCTGTTTCCCCACCAGTCACTTCTTCTCCCGGACCGATCTATGCTGCCAGTCCCATGGTCAATCCGGCGCCC
>NW_015697140.1:0-228 GCF_001515625.1 Sinocyclocheilus rhinocerous
CGGCCGGATTATGACAGACATCACCGCAGGTTCGGCTCATGCATTATGGGATATAATATGTTGATATATGAAATAATAGCACGTATATACCATAGTTTCAGTTTATTTGACAGTAAAAGCAAAGTCCATCTCTCTTGTGTGTCAAGAGTAAAGCAAAGTCGACATCAATGGCACCTGCTGCTTTGAGAAATGCAATATGTATGAAAATCTCTTTGTATGAACATTTAC
>NW_015697141.1:0-228 GCF_001515625.1 Sinocyclocheilus rhinocerous
CGGCCGGATTATGACAGACATCACCGCAGGTTCGGCTCATGCATTTTGGGATATAATATGTTGATATATGAAATAATAGCACGTATATACCATAGTTTCAGTTTATTTGACAGTAAAAGCAAAATCCATCTCTCTTGTGTGTCAAGAGTAAAGCAAAGTCGACATCAATGGCACCTGCTGCTGTGAGAAATGCAATATGTATGAAAATCTCTTTGTATGAACATTTAC
>NW_015697142.1:0-228 GCF_001515625.1 Sinocyclocheilus rhinocerous
CTTCTTCATGTCTTCAGTGGTCATGAATAGATCCTTAACTTCACTTAACACATTCATCCCAACAATGCCAGGCAATCCTTTCAACTCTGTCCTATTGGAATCGCTTTTTTTTATCACAAACACGCACTTTCCATGCAACGTCTTCCCCATACATTCTATGTCTGCTTCCAGACATCCAATGATAGGAATGTCTAGGCCATTTGCTGCTGTAAGTCGGACCCAGTTGGC
>NW_015697143.1:0-228 GCF_001515625.1 Sinocyclocheilus rhinocerous
TAGCATAGGTTGTACTTAGTCACAGTTTTCATATTGTAGTTATTCTGGTGAAGAAGTTGTATTGAAGACAAACTATTACTCACCATCCGCTAATATTGGATTACTCAAACAGGATTACTTAAACAGAGAACAAGTCATGGCCCATACCAGAGTGTTCTGACATGGAGTCCAGATCAAGCAAAACATTTGGTCAATTCCAAGGCGAGACAGAGACCTTAAAAAAAAGGG
>NW_015697144.1:0-228 GCF_001515625.1 Sinocyclocheilus rhinocerous
TTAAACAGACTGTATAAAGTGTGTTTGATAGTTGTGTAAATATGATAAATACCGTGAGCTGCTGAACTCTCCTTAGAAGACTCTGCTCAGCTGAAACGGATCTTCTTCCTCTGAGGTTTAATGGTATTTGGCAAACATGTGTTTTAGCGCCCCCCGCTGGACTGGAGTGTGAAGCGGTGAGAGGCCAATAGTATCCAGCTGCAGACCCGCAGCACAGCAGTTTCAGAA
>NW_015697145.1:0-228 GCF_001515625.1 Sinocyclocheilus rhinocerous
TGGTGTCCAGACTCCTGTGCCTACACTCCTCCCACCCTCGATTCCAGTGTGGACCATCGGTCAGTTGGCTCCACTTGGGTCAGACTTCGCCATGTCTCCGCTGCTGACTTGCTTCGTCCTCCCTCAGGCTCCGCCTCCTTCCTTGGTCACTCCAGCTCACCTTCTGGCCTCCGGGGTCCCCACCTACATCTTGGGCGATCGTCGCTACGGCTCCGTCGTGGCCACCTG
>NW_015697146.1:0-228 GCF_001515625.1 Sinocyclocheilus rhinocerous
GAAAGACAAGAATAGATTAATGACTGTCCAATCAGAACTAACAATTATTGTACATTCTCCATAACATGCATATTTCTTGTGTGAGATACTCATAACTAATGCAGTGCTATATACTGAAGAGTAAAACCAGCAAAGACTGACAATAATGAATGTTTTAGTTGTGGTTATTTTCTGTGGGTACATTAAAGGGTGACACACAGCCACAAAACGATCAACAGCAACTAAAAC
>NW_015697147.1:0-228 GCF_001515625.1 Sinocyclocheilus rhinocerous
GAAAGACAAGAATAGATTAATGACTGTCCAATCAGAACTAACAATAATTGTACATTCTCCATAACATGCATATTTCTTGTGTGAGATACTCATAACTATTGCAGTGCTATATGCTGAAGAGTAAAACCAGCAAAGACTGACAATAATGAATGTTTTAGTTGTGGTTATTTTCTGTGGGTACAATAAAGGGTGACACACAGCCACAAAACGATCAACAGCAACTAAAAC
>NW_015697148.1:0-228 GCF_001515625.1 Sinocyclocheilus rhinocerous
TTAGTTCATGCACTACCATTCAAAGATTTTGTATTGATTTGGGGTATTTTTTTTCGATGTTTTTGAAATAAGTCGCTTATGTTCATTTGCATTGTGCATTTATTTGATACAAATTAGATTAAAAACAATAATATTGTGAAATATTATTACAAAACTCTCTTCTTGCCATGAGAATTATTGGGCTATTTTCCAAAACCAAACAGAGCACTTAGAAAATGACCAACAAGC
>NW_015697149.1:0-228 GCF_001515625.1 Sinocyclocheilus rhinocerous
AATTATCAATATTGACAAAATTCCTCCATTTCAGGCCCCAGAAGGGAAAAAAGCTTATATTTTGTTTAATAAGGCAAATTTTTCATTCGATAAAAACCTTTTTAAAACTTAGACAAATTTTGTAATCATTGTGTAAAATTAGCAACAGGAATCCCCACAGGAATTTTTTTTTACAATTCGACCACTGACGATACCCATCCCTACCTGTAAGTCAGTAGGAGAGAGATC
>NW_015697150.1:0-228 GCF_001515625.1 Sinocyclocheilus rhinocerous
TTTATAAAGGAAAATATTTAGCTAAAATAAAACACATTTTAAAATTGTGTATTGCATATAATGGAAATATATATATTGTAAGATGTAATTGTGGCTCTTCCTGGTTCAGTGGCGCCACAGGTGAAGCTGAGTTTAGTGAAGCAGGGAGACAGCAGACATCCATCGCTGCTGATGTGCAGTGCATATGACTTCTACCCTGAGCAAATCAGTGTGTCCTGGCTGAGGGAC
>NW_015697151.1:0-228 GCF_001515625.1 Sinocyclocheilus rhinocerous
GAACTGTGCAGAGCTGTAGCTGAATAGTTAGGCCTACTACGCTACCGTATTTTAATATTGGTCATTATGGTGGTACTTGGAGAGGCAAATATTTTCTAAGGTGGTACTTGGTTTAAAAAGTTTGAGAACCGCTGGCTTAAAGTAATGAACTATTTGTTGAAATGAGTAAACAGGCTTCTCATCACAAATTCTCATCATGAACAGTGTCTTTGTGCTTGTTTAATCTAC
>NW_015697152.1:0-228 GCF_001515625.1 Sinocyclocheilus rhinocerous
CAGCATACCCTCATCAGCCCCAGCATATAAGCACACACCTCAGTTCAGTCTTTGTCTGTCCTCGATTAGGCTACAGACTCTATCCTGCGATCTCCAGTATTCCAGTGGACTCTCTCCGGTTCTCCTGCGAATGATCTCCGTTGATTAAAGTTTATCTCCTTGAAGTTGCTACTGAAAACGACTTACCTCTCTGGCGCTGAGGTGTGTGCTTTCCGATCCTCATTCACC
>NW_015697153.1:0-228 GCF_001515625.1 Sinocyclocheilus rhinocerous
GCAGAGAAGTAGGATGTGAAGGCCTCCCTGACCCTGATGGCCTCTCTAGCCGAGTTGTTAGCAGCAAGTCTTCCCAGACCTGGCAGTGGCTCCACCTCACCAGCTGGGATGTTCATCCTCACTGCAGGTGTCTGGGTTGTCCTCCGCAGGAAGTTATGGAGAGCACAGGTGGCTTTAACACACATCTCTGCAACATCAGGGTGAACCTCAATGGCACGCCTGTACATC
>NW_015697154.1:0-228 GCF_001515625.1 Sinocyclocheilus rhinocerous
GACTCATGGCTCGCTTCTTGCAGGTATCAAACCATCAACCTTGTGGTTACCATTCCTGAATCACACCACCCCCAAATGGTCTTGTCCACCTCAAGCCCTTGTATATTTCCTTTAATTCGATCCTTTATCCACAAAAAGTGCCATAGACTTGGAATCCAATGGTTCGGTTACCTGATGGAATTCAGCTGGCATGAGCTGATGCTGAACTGTGGTCCATCTGGAGAGGCC
>NW_015697155.1:0-228 GCF_001515625.1 Sinocyclocheilus rhinocerous
TGGAAGAGCTGTGAAGACTTTTGAGTATCCTCCAACTGTGTCGTTCTGTAGGGCAAACAATCTGAAAAACCAAGTAGCCTATGTTGAGATTCCACCATGTGATTTAAGTGTGGCGACTTTATCTCATTTCAGTATTCATAGACATAATATATTCAATAATCAAAGAGTTGCATCTTAGAACGAATATATATATATATACAGTATATGTGACCCTGGAGCACAAAACCA
>NW_015697156.1:0-228 GCF_001515625.1 Sinocyclocheilus rhinocerous
TTTCATGTTGGTTTCATGTGGTTTTGAAAAACTTGAATATACACTACCATTCAAAAGTTTGGGGTCGGTAAGATTTCTAAGTGTTTTATGCTCACCAAAAATACAGTGAAAACAGTCATTTTGTGAAATATGAATAAAATTTAAAACAACTGCTTTCTATTTTGAAACATTGTAAAATATAATTTGGTAAAGCTGAATTTTCAGCAGCCATTACTCCAGTCTTCAGTG
>NW_015697157.1:0-228 GCF_001515625.1 Sinocyclocheilus rhinocerous
GATGCCAACAGTGTTGCTATTTGCAGGAGGACAGTGGTTATGTGGCGTATGAGAACAGAATGACCTCCTCATATGAAGTGGGGATGGGACCGTTTGGTTCTATCACAAGGGACAGCCATTTGAGTAGGTGATCTATGCTCTTCTTATTCGTTAATCTCTAACAAATGCTATAAGCTCCCCGTCTGTCCAGGCTTCTCTTCCAGTGTAGGTACTCTGGCACTTCTGTGG
>NW_015697158.1:0-228 GCF_001515625.1 Sinocyclocheilus rhinocerous
CCAAGGCGGTCGCCTACCTTTGCCTAATGGTTAAGTCTGCCTCTGCACGGATCTAAACAAACCCAAAACAGGATGTGATGTCACAAGATGTGACCCTAAAAAAGGTTGCATTTGGCAGGTTTGGTTTGATTAAAACAAACTCTGCTGTATTATTGTGGTTCATTTGAATAAGTGTGAATGCTACAATACGAAACTTGGTGCACAGCAAACAATGAACTTGAAATGAAC
>NW_015697159.1:0-228 GCF_001515625.1 Sinocyclocheilus rhinocerous
TTTTTGTTTGAAAAACACAGTTGCAATTTTTTCAGTGAAAAGATTGGTTATTCTCAGGATTCACAGACTCAATCGTTTCCTCTTTCTTTTCATTTGTATAATACGTCTGTGGTAAAAATATATAAATATAAAAATATACCTTTAAAATGTTTAATCAACAATCACATTGAATATGACAGACACATGATGGATGGATAGATGGATGGATGGATGGATGGATGGATGGAT
>NW_015697160.1:0-228 GCF_001515625.1 Sinocyclocheilus rhinocerous
GAGAACACATCCGCATTCTTGTCCAGCAGATCCTTAAGTAGAGCATGTTGGTCCTCACTTTCCACTGCTGCTTCACTTAGATCAACCCCGGAGCTAGTCACTACTTGGTCCAGACTGAGACATGCCCCACTGCTCCCAGCTTCACCATGCTTTTTATCAGGGAAATCTACCACCTTGTCCACAAGGACTGCACTGGCCAGACTTGTGTGTCGTTTGATCGAAAGATTC
>NW_015697161.1:0-228 GCF_001515625.1 Sinocyclocheilus rhinocerous
AAAAGAAGGACAAGGTTTAAAAGGGCAAGGAATGACATTTTAAATAATGAAGGACAAATGTGCTGATGAATAAGAAACTGTAAGCTGTAGCATTTAAGGAATCAACAGAATTGAACTAGCTGCTCAGATAAGCAAACAAAAGGCCTTCACTAGAAATCATTTTTAAATTAACTGATTAATATAAATTTTTTACTAAAAGTTTAGTGGGTCCCCTTAGCCACAGCCCAC
>NW_015697162.1:0-228 GCF_001515625.1 Sinocyclocheilus rhinocerous
GCAACATACTTCCAAGAAGACATGGACTGAATATGAAGGCATATCGTTTGCCATATATCTAATTTCTGACTGTTTACACATAGGGATACACAATATATCCGATATTTTTTTAATTTAACAGTGTCATTGGCATTGGGTTTTTAATTATTCATGCTCATTTCACTTATATTTACATTAAAATTGCCGGTAACACTTTACAATAAGGGTACATGAATAATCATGTACTAA
>NW_015697163.1:0-228 GCF_001515625.1 Sinocyclocheilus rhinocerous
CACACACACACATATATCACACTAGTCAGCGTTCAGCAGTAACTGACCTGTGCCTCTGCTTCTGGCTGAGCAGCAGCTGCGCCACAGACGAGCAGGTCTCCGCCTCCTTCACCGTGTCTCTCAGGCTGCGCAGCAGGCTGTTCTCGGGGTACTTCCTGTCCTCTGCGTCCTCCAGCAGCACCTTCAGCTCGATCAGATCTGTGGAAGCAGAGCCACCCCTTTATAACC
>NW_015697164.1:0-228 GCF_001515625.1 Sinocyclocheilus rhinocerous
TGCTAATAAGCAACTAGTTAATAGTGAGAATTGGTCCCTATACTACAGTGATACCAAAGTTTTTTTTTTGGTAAATGTAAAGTATTCTAAATGGAAATAGACCCAAAAAGGCTATTGTCTATTTAAAAAACAAAGCAAAGCAAAACAAAACAAACGTTCCACCTCAAATTTTTTGTTGTAATGTGTCAATACAAGAAAGAAATCTTACAAGCATTTTCATGATAATCC
>NW_015697165.1:0-228 GCF_001515625.1 Sinocyclocheilus rhinocerous
GCCGGCCGTGCCGTTGTCAAGTCCGCCGGCCGCGGCTCACTCTAGCCCGCCGGCCGCTCCGAAGACAAGCCCACCGGCAGCTCAGAAGTCAAGCCTGCCGGCCGCTCCGAAGACAAGCCTGCCGGCCGCGCCGTTGTCATGCCTACCGGCCACGGCTCACTCAAGCCCGCCGGCCGTGCCGTTGTCACGCCTACCGGCCATGGCTCACTCAAGCCCGCCGGCCGCGCC
>NW_015697166.1:0-228 GCF_001515625.1 Sinocyclocheilus rhinocerous
GATTTTGCGTACGCACAAAAGTTTTCAGATTTATAAAACCATACGCCATAACCTGCGCAAAAATCCCTTTATAAATCCCAGTCAGGGTAAGATACGTACGTGCATCTCCACCCCGATTCCTCCCCGAAATCACCATATATGGAGCTTATAACGCCTAGTTTTACTATGCATAACCTCATCTGGATATCATTTCCATGCACATTCCATCCACGTGACACCATGTTTAAC
>NW_015697167.1:0-228 GCF_001515625.1 Sinocyclocheilus rhinocerous
GCTACATAATGGCATATGTAGTATAATAAATGATTGTGATGTATATACAGAAGTAAAAAAAATTTGGAGTAGTTTTTTACTTTGTTTTAGCATACCATCATGACAGTAACATCTGTTATAAATATCAGTCAGTGTTGACTAAAAGTACACGCTGATGTAGTCAACCAGTAACTTGTTGGCACAAGGGCCTCTATTGTTATTGTAGTTGTTGTTACGCAATACTGTCCC
>NW_015697168.1:0-228 GCF_001515625.1 Sinocyclocheilus rhinocerous
TCTTACCGGTATGGTATATGATTCGATTATGATCTCGATGAGTTCAGCAGTTGGATAAAATTGCAATTTTTGTCAAGTCTTCACATTCACGACATGGAGGTGGCCACTTCCAGCGCGTCTTCTTTTGCCTCTTCTCAGCGGCGCTTGTGCGTCATTAAACCCACTGGAGCCGCATTAGCGCCTCCCGCAGGCTTGGAGGACATACACACCAAATCAAATCAGCCGAAC
>NW_015697169.1:0-228 GCF_001515625.1 Sinocyclocheilus rhinocerous
GCAGATAGAGTCTGTCTCGTGTGGTAACATTGGCAACAGTTTGCAGGTGAAAGTCAATGATATTTAAGTGGGCGTGCACGTCGCGTCCTCCTGCAGGGTTTGGAGTGAAAATGGGAATGTTTCTAGCCAGCTTATCCAAGTCTTTAAGTGACACATCGTGACTGGAAGACAGACTTTGGAAAAGCTCCCACCCCCTTGCTGCTGCTGGGGGTTCTGGGATGCTGGCAG
>NW_015697170.1:0-228 GCF_001515625.1 Sinocyclocheilus rhinocerous
TGAATGGGTGCCGTCAGAAGGAGAGTCCAAACAGCTGATAAAAACTTCATAGTAATCCACACCACTCCAGTCCATCAGTTAACGTCTGGTGAGGTGAAAAGCTGAGTGATTGTAAGAAACAAATCCATCATTAAAACTTTAAACCATCGCTTCTGGATAAAATATGAGTTTGTAATCCATAATAACGTATCCAACAGTGAAAAAGTCCATCTCCTGTTGTCCTCTCAC
>NW_015697171.1:0-228 GCF_001515625.1 Sinocyclocheilus rhinocerous
GTTTAGGTGGACTAGGCCCCAGCCCTGGAGTGGAGGTAGAATTTTTTGTATGTTGTAAATTGATTTTCTTTTTTTTTTTTTGCATTTTTGTTACTTACTGATTTTCAATAAAGTGTTTATATTTCATCTGTCTCGAACCTGTGAGCCTTTTGGTGATTTTGTAACAGGCGATTCCCCGGTAGATTAGCCTCTGGGGTGGCGTAGTCGGGTATTTTAGAGGTGCTTGTT
>NW_015697172.1:0-228 GCF_001515625.1 Sinocyclocheilus rhinocerous
CTAAAGCAAGTGCTAAGACAAAGCATAAGGGCGATAGCAGATCACTTTTCAGATTGTGTGTTCCTCCCTGCCCGCGTTACATTACGAGCGGGGATACACGCAGTCTGTGCGTGGTCTGCTTGGGAGCGAAGCATGCTCTCGAGGGAGCCGACTGCCCGCATTGTGAGCAGCTTCCCCTGCGTACGCTTCGCTCCCGGAAGGCTCTCTTTGAGGAGGGAGCCTTCACCA
>NW_015697173.1:0-228 GCF_001515625.1 Sinocyclocheilus rhinocerous
GATTTTATTTAGGGCGTTATACC
This sequence comes from Sinocyclocheilus rhinocerous, assembly GCF_001515625.1. NCBI lineage: Eukaryota > Metazoa > Chordata > Actinopteri > Cypriniformes > Cyprinidae > Sinocyclocheilus > Sinocyclocheilus rhinocerous. Next base: position 24 of record NW_015697173.1, read on the forward strand.
ACAAACAGCCACCGGATGCCATTCTATCACAAAATAACTACCAAATATGGAATCCTGAGACTCAGAACTTTCCAATGATATGTTTTATGTCAAGATTATAAAAAGTTTTGTTTGTAAAAGACCGTAATGCATTTTGCAATATGACACTTGACACCACCCGCTAAGGGTGAGGAGACCGCCAAAAGATTTTAAAGTACCATTTCCA
>NW_015697174.1:0-228 GCF_001515625.1 Sinocyclocheilus rhinocerous
CGTGTAATTGGGTTTATTAATCAAATATATCACAGGACAAGCCCACATGCTGCCATGAAGGCTTTTTATTGACAGTGAAAGAACCTCCAGCGTCTTCCTCCTTTGATCTCTGAATTGCTGGCAACGCTTGATTTGCTGTGAATGAAAGCCAGTCTGCAGTGCCGTCTCCCTCCACAACAGTCACTCTGCTGAGCACAAGGTGCAATGTAACAACAAGATTTTCAGCCC
>NW_015697175.1:0-228 GCF_001515625.1 Sinocyclocheilus rhinocerous
GTTAGGATATTTTGATGTATTTTTGTTTCCTTTTCTTTTGGTAGGCTAGTTAGTTTCTCTTTATTAGGTAGATGTAGGGTAGACTGAGAACATTTGAGACATATGTATAGTTGAAACACCTTAAATAACTTGCGTATGCAAGAACCCCGAGCCGTGATTTTTGCTCCACACATGCGTATTAGCATTCTCTTTGATTGTGGGAAATTTGAAATGTGTGCGTCTTTCCAC
>NW_015697176.1:0-228 GCF_001515625.1 Sinocyclocheilus rhinocerous
TACAACATGTGACAAAATTAGTTCAAAAATACCAGGTTGGTCCAGTTATTAACAACATGGATTCTAGAGATAGGCTAAATTGATTTGGCCATGAATGCACCATGTATGACATTGGAAAAGATCAACATCCTTGTTTGGGATGTCGAATCCTACTACTAACATACTGCAGATTTTAGCTCCAATCAACTCCAACACACTTGCCTTGAAGTTTCTAGTGAGTCTAAAACC
>NW_015697177.1:0-229 GCF_001515625.1 Sinocyclocheilus rhinocerous
TCTTTCAAAAAAAAAAAAAAAATGCATGGCCTCAAGCACGATTTGATAAAAGACTAGCAAAACAGAAACAGATGTTCACTAAATATTCAAATATGTTATTAAAATTAATGAGAATAAACTATTTTTCCACTTTATGGATAGAGCGGTACATTTGATAAAATAGAAAAATAAAACAGAAAAATATCAGTATGGCAACAAAAAAAGAAAAGAGGAATGTTTGCAGTTTATA
>NW_015697178.1:0-229 GCF_001515625.1 Sinocyclocheilus rhinocerous
CCCAGGTTCATAAAAAAAAAAAAAAAACGTCCTTGTGTTGTTGTTTTGATTTGTGCCTCAATTTGATGGAATAAATAAACTCAAGCCTCTTATAAACTGTACAATAAAGAATCACTAACCGTGGTCTGTTTCAGAATGGAAGATGTAAAAGTTAACTTGTTATCGTAAGATATTTATTTAGGCTAACATAATTTAACTCAATAATTGTATGCATGTATGTGTGATCGCA
>NW_015697179.1:0-228 GCF_001515625.1 Sinocyclocheilus rhinocerous
GGCAACAGTCTTCAACCCACGAGTCCTCAGTCTGTCTCTTTCGCCCTCTCTGTTTCCCCTGCAGCCTTTTACGGTCTCTCCAGGCCAATCATTGAAATGAGAAGCAGGTGAATGTCATTTTGCACTTGACCAACTTATTCACCGCTCATCTCCGACCTCTCTCTCCCGCTGCAGACTCCGCTACACCACGCCCCCCTCGCCACAGTTAGTAACCTGTAAAAGTGAACC
>NW_015697180.1:0-229 GCF_001515625.1 Sinocyclocheilus rhinocerous
AAAAAAAAACTTTACATTTTAAATATGTGAAAAATGTAATTTAATTTTAAATTAATTGGAGAAAAAAAAGAGACTCGGTGTTCTGTTTAGTTTCATTATCATGGACTTTTAGGTTGTTTCATAGCACCTTCCTGCTTCATTTGTTCTAGTTTCCCGCCAGTCCTGCCATTCATTAATCAACACACCTATTCTCCCTTTAGTTCATTATCTCTGTGGCCGAATCCGAAAT
>NW_015697181.1:0-229 GCF_001515625.1 Sinocyclocheilus rhinocerous
GCAAAAAAAAAAAAACACGTCTCATCAGAAAATACTTTCAAAAGTAATTATTTTGTGGCCTGCAGCAACAGGATGTGATGTCATGCTTATTTTATTAAACCATACATGATGAGGAATAACAAATGCTGTGCTCTCACACAGAAGAAAAATGCCGAAGGTTTTATTCTTCTAAACTTTTGATGCGAACAACCTAAACGAAACTCCATGATTGATTTTTAGATCATTTACT
>NW_015697182.1:0-229 GCF_001515625.1 Sinocyclocheilus rhinocerous
TACTTATATACTTACATTAATTACTTATTATGATTAGAATAATAAAAAAAAAAAAATGTGCATTGCGAAATATATTTAATAAACTATTAGGTTATAAATTGATGCCTTTCACTCTTTGAAATAAAGTTAAAGGGGGTTTCGCAACGATGCCACAGAAGAACAATTTTTGCTTCCTCTAAGAACGTTCAGTGCAAGTTTCAGAGGGTTTTCATTTCAGTTTCAAGACCAT
>NW_015697183.1:0-229 GCF_001515625.1 Sinocyclocheilus rhinocerous
AAAGATGCATTTCATACAGACACAGAAGTAACTGTTAAGTAACACGGTTAACTAAAATTTAAATCATAAAAAAAACATTTTTGATGCCTGAATTAAAATAAATGTTAACTGACTAAAAAAAAAAAAGTTATTTTATTTTAGCTAGTTTCCAAGGCAACATTTTCTCAATTTTACTTGATGTGCTAAAATAACTTAAACAAAAACTGCAATAAAAATTAATTAAAAACTA
>NW_015697184.1:0-228 GCF_001515625.1 Sinocyclocheilus rhinocerous
CATTTAGTCCTTCATTTAAAACATTATCAAATCTAACATTCAACTTAAGTAAAATTGACAAATAAAATAAAATAATTACATGAAAAAGTGAAATTGACTTTTTGTGTGATTTTAGATTTTTAGATTTTAGTTTTAACCTGCACACACTAGTCCAACACTGTTTTCATGGGAACAGTTGTTTTTATGTGATGGTGATGTTGGACAGAGGTGAATCTGAGACTCATTTCC
>NW_015697185.1:0-229 GCF_001515625.1 Sinocyclocheilus rhinocerous
TCATTAAGTGTGAAAGTGCAGCACAAGCATTCATCAAGATATCTCTTTTTGAGTTCTATTAAAGAAAGAAAATCATATGTGTTTGGAATGATGGATTTTTTTTTCATTTTGGGTGAATTATTTACTACAAAACTGGTAGATTTATCAAAAAAAACGAGTCATCGGTCTGGGTCCCTATTGTCTTGGAGTCTTGATGGGTTTTTAATAATAGATGTTGTGTTTTAGTGTG
>NW_015697186.1:0-229 GCF_001515625.1 Sinocyclocheilus rhinocerous
AGAAAGACTGAAAAGGTAATTTCTTGTAAAATGTACTCCATTAAAATTGATTTGGGGGAAAATGTGAAAAAAAATTTAATAAACAACAATATACCATATATACATATATGCAATAATATTAAATATGTATATAATTATTTAGAAAGTTACTCGTTTTTAGTATTTCAATATATATCGACAATTAATAATATTATATTTAAGCAATAAACAACAATACATGTACAATGCT
>NW_015697187.1:0-229 GCF_001515625.1 Sinocyclocheilus rhinocerous
AATTTTACTTTTTCTTAAGTATATTTTGTTTGAAGTATTGTACTTTGCTAAATTTTTAAACACATTAATTACTGAGTAAAAAAAAAAATCGCACCCTGGAAACTACTGCAGTAAATAAACTGGCGCTAAAATCACAAGAAAGATGCTGACGGACAAGACAGGCGTTATGGTGCAGACCCAGCTAAAAACGAAACCCCGTCGTATTCTGCTGAAGTTGAACTCGAAGGAA
>NW_015697188.1:0-229 GCF_001515625.1 Sinocyclocheilus rhinocerous
CTATGGAAGCAAAATAGACCAAAACTGACCAGTGCATGAAAAAAAACAAAGGTTTTGCCTATAGTGCATTAATTGCTATAGTCATTAATGTTCATGTGCATTGAGATGGTTTTTATTTGGTGTATTTAAGACAAAATAAAAGCATCTCAATGCACATTAACATTAATGATATCTGCAGAAACTGCTAATCTGTGATTTACAGATTACAGGAACATAACAGACCTTGGCC
>NW_015697189.1:0-229 GCF_001515625.1 Sinocyclocheilus rhinocerous
TCCTAATATCCTGTAAACATCAGTATTATTTAGCAAATGAAAAAATAAAAAATAAAAAAGCAGAGTGTAAATGCAAAGCAAGGTACTGGCACGCCATTGCACCAATTCAAGAACAACATCTCTGGATGTGACACACTCACAACCAGAAACATAATCAGGAAGTTTGCTTTAGTCAGGCAATAGCATTCTGGTTGGTTTTGTCTCTGTAGTGCTCTCACACCACAAAATT
>NW_015697190.1:0-229 GCF_001515625.1 Sinocyclocheilus rhinocerous
ACTATTTATTAATCTTTGTTAATGTTTTATTTCATAAAAATACAACTTTTTTTTCATGCTACAGTTCATGCCCAAGAAATATTATTAACAGATAAAAGTATACAATTTTAAGTTAACAGTTAAAAATTTAAGTGTGTAAAAAATTCATGCAGTAGGGTGGCTGTACCGATTACTGAGAGACACGGCCATCACTTCATGTAATATGACTTGATGCCGGATCGTTGTGTTC
>NW_015697191.1:0-229 GCF_001515625.1 Sinocyclocheilus rhinocerous
TTTTAACTTAATAATTAAGTTAATTTCTGACACTGGCCAAAATTCTAAATCAATACATTGGGAGAAAAACAACAACAACAATAACAAACAGTGCTCACATTAAACCTCCAATCTAGAATTATACACACTTCAAATGTAATCAGGCACCAAAACATGCATGATATAAAATTAATTTAAATGGGGAAAAAAATAAGCCCTTATATTATCCAGTTTCAATATCATCCTAACC
>NW_015697192.1:0-229 GCF_001515625.1 Sinocyclocheilus rhinocerous
TTTTGCAGTTGCTGCTACTACAACTACTAAACATATTTAATAATTTAAAAAATGTCATTTAAAATTAGAACCAACCGCTGGATTTTAGTCACGATACAATCAAAGATGCTACACACATGTAGCATGAGCAGTTTTTTTTTTTATTTAAATTTGATTGTATCATTTCAACATCTAAAGCAAAAATGGAATGGTCTACTTCAGTTTTGTGAAATTATGCTAAAACCTGCAT
>NW_015697193.1:0-229 GCF_001515625.1 Sinocyclocheilus rhinocerous
AAAAACTGTATAATAAATCTAATAAATATAATTTGACTTTTCATGTAATTTTACAGTAAAATATATTCACTTTTCCCATTTAACTTATAGTTATAACCCAAATAATAAATAAATAAATTCCCCAAATCCCCTATTTTTATTTACACTACATGTTACAGTTACATTAGGTCATGTTATATCTTATGTTGCTGAATGAATGTTTTTACACACACACACATACGGAAACACA
>NW_015697194.1:0-229 GCF_001515625.1 Sinocyclocheilus rhinocerous
AAAAACCCCTCAGACCCCAGAGGGTTAACTTGATAATTGTCATTTTCTTCAATTATCTAATTATTAGAACAACTTAAATGCAGAGCTTGTAAAAAGTGTTTGTTTCAGCCAGTTGAAGGCATGGTCCAAGTGCATGTGTGCACAGATCAGGGCTGCGTTTCCCGAAAACCTTAGTTAAAACCTCAGTTATACCTTAAGTTGTACCTTTACGTTAATACGTGTTTCCCGA
>NW_015697195.1:0-228 GCF_001515625.1 Sinocyclocheilus rhinocerous
TATTTGACCCAAGGTTGGGTTGAAACAACCCAGCATTTTTTTTTTTTTTAGAGTTTATACTTATGGAGCTGATTATGTGACACAAACATTCAAATGTATTTGTTTACACATAACGCACTGGGAAAAGTGTTTTGAGGTAATCGCAAAGTATTATGTTATTCATTGATCCTTTTCCCTGTAATTATAATTTGTGTGAAAAGGAATAAAAGTTGTTGGTGTTTTACTGCC
>NW_015697196.1:0-229 GCF_001515625.1 Sinocyclocheilus rhinocerous
ACTACACAAAATGTAGTATGTGTCCATATTTATTCTTCCATAATTATCTCTGGTGTAGGGACACGACAGAAGAACAGTTAATTTTAAATTACCAAATTTATTTAAAAAATTTCTCCTTAAACTATGTTGTTTATAACCCATTATTTTCCTCTTGTATATTTATTCAGTTTCTTATTCTTATTTTAAATAAAAGAATAGTATCCACAGTTAGAGAGACATCCAAGAGCAT
>NW_015697197.1:0-229 GCF_001515625.1 Sinocyclocheilus rhinocerous
CTCAAATGTTAGTCTGGAGCCCTGTGTATATATATATATATATATTAAAGTAATTTTAAGAAGGCCTTGACATCAAAACGTAAGTGACACTCGACCTAAATCTAAAAACTTTATGTTTATGATTATGTTATCTTAAGATTATTATTAGTATTTATTATTAGTGTATTTTTTTGTATATTATGTAATTATATTATAAGATTATTCTTTCTTTTATCTGCATTGTACCTCT
>NW_015697198.1:0-229 GCF_001515625.1 Sinocyclocheilus rhinocerous
AAAAAGTCATGCCTGTAGATAGAATTCACCACAGAAAAGTTGTTTTATATGGTATCAGGTTATTAAGTTACAACAAATATTAAAGCAAATATTGAATTACTGCACTCGTTTTGAGAAATAAAGTATTGGACAGCTTATTTACAGTTCCAAAATGCAACTTGGAATTTATTTATTTATGTATTTATTTGTTTATAAGACATATTGTAAGTTGTTTTAAAGCAAGTCAGAA
>NW_015697199.1:0-229 GCF_001515625.1 Sinocyclocheilus rhinocerous
AAAAATAAGTGCTCTACTTCTAATGTCCTTACGGAAGAAATGGAACTTGGCATTACTGTCGGTGCTGGAGTTGAATCTGCCTCACATTTCATAACTGACCATGAATGCAGCCAACACCCGATCTCTCTCGGAGTGAGAGTCCAGTCCTCGAGTCAGTGTATAACCAAGACGCCTGTGAAACCTTAGCAAAAGAAATCTCGAGGTGACATTTCGCTGACAGAATTGCAAG
>NW_015697200.1:0-229 GCF_001515625.1 Sinocyclocheilus rhinocerous
AAAACATTTTTCTCCATTATATTAAATGAGACCATGTAGAACCAATAGGAAATTGCAGGGATAGATAATTGGGGCAGAACATGATTCAAAAGGTTCTCACTCTGTAGGAGTCAATGACAAATGAGATACAGAATAGAACACAGGAACGGAAAAATGTTTTAAAAATTGTGTTGAGTTCTTTGAGATGTACTCTTTGTAATCTGGCTGATTTCAAATGGTTTTGAAAAAC
>NW_015697201.1:0-229 GCF_001515625.1 Sinocyclocheilus rhinocerous
GTCTCTGTCAAATGAGCATTCCTTTAGGCCCACATTTAGACTGGGAAAAACAGGCACTGGACCTATTCCTTGCTCTGGTAACATTCAATTTAAAACTTTCTGTGATTATCCAATTTTAACATTATACGCATTGAGAGAACTTTGTATTTTCAGTCATTAAATGCTTTCTTACTTCATATTTTGTAGCTGCACATCCTAACGTTATTGGAACATGTGAAGGAACAGCAAA
>NW_015697202.1:0-229 GCF_001515625.1 Sinocyclocheilus rhinocerous
GTGTAATTTACATTAAGATCTTAATTAAAATCTTACAATTTACATAAAAATATTTCCTTTTTTTCCAAACAAAACAAACATATGTAGGTGTCCTTGAACTTTGTAAAAAGAGAATCCGTTTAGCATTTTTCATTTGAAAATTTCATTTTCATTTGACTATTTTCAATGTCAATTTCTTTATTTTTTTTTCTTTATTTTAGTACACTTTCACATTAGCGTGCACTTCTAC
>NW_015697203.1:0-228 GCF_001515625.1 Sinocyclocheilus rhinocerous
ACTGCAATCCATTGCGGTATAATGACTTGCATGAGAGATGCCTGGCAGAGGCACAGAGTTGTGGAAGTCAAAACAGAGAGTGAATGGAGAGGTGCGAGTGTGGGGTTGCCGGATTGACCCAAATCACAGAAACACTATATATTAATAATTTTCAGAGTTTCCAGTAAAAACAGCTGTATCGTAATATATATATATATATATATATATATATATGGGTCAATGACGTGA
>NW_015697204.1:0-229 GCF_001515625.1 Sinocyclocheilus rhinocerous
AAAAGTAAATAACTCTGTACATCAATAATTACTATTTTAATGGCTTTACAATGCAAGCATTATACCGTATGTAAATACAAAAATATAGTACAATACACAATACTGTTTACCAGGTTTTAAGTGCAACACTCTTTTATGTTAAAAATACTCGTATATTCAAGAGGAACATGTTACATTTTTAAGATTCTCTGTAAATTTTTAGTGGGTCCACTTTTTGATTTTTGTTTAT
>NW_015697205.1:0-229 GCF_001515625.1 Sinocyclocheilus rhinocerous
AAAATCGGCCAAACATATCGGCCAAAAAAATCTGCATCATATATCAGCCATCGGCAGCCCTGATTTCTAAACATCTGCATCGGCCAGAGAACACCCCTTGTCGGTCGACCTCTATTGCTGACACTTTTGCACTTGTTATAAATGTATTTTCAATGCAAAGGGCGCTTTATTTATTTTTTTTAATTAATGCTTATTTGTTATGCATGTTATGTATGTTTATTAAAAACAA
>NW_015697206.1:0-229 GCF_001515625.1 Sinocyclocheilus rhinocerous
GAATCAGAATTACTCAGACTGTTATGATAATATAGATATATAAGCTCAAACATAAAAACAAAAATACAAATATGAAAAACATTTTTAAATGTATAAAAAAAAAAATTTTTGCTGTGGTATATGATTTTAGAAACACAATGACGCTAAAGCCACAAGTCTACGAATGCTTCATTTGAAATTTCAAGACATAATCTCTAAAACTGTGAATTTTATGAAACATTTTCTAAGA
>NW_015697207.1:0-229 GCF_001515625.1 Sinocyclocheilus rhinocerous
GCATCTACTCGCTTCTCACCTTCACTCAGAGTGAGGAAGAGGATGTTGAGCAGAACGCAGCTCAGCAGGGAGCACAGCGGCATCCTCCACCTAACAACACAAAGAGCTGAATACTGGAGACCCGCAGCAGCATCAATAACTCAGAGACGCGTTTAGAGCAAAAACACAGCCTCCTCATGAGAGTCACATGACACAGTCTCCTGAAGCACAGGCAGAAGCTCTCAGTGCA
>NW_015697208.1:0-229 GCF_001515625.1 Sinocyclocheilus rhinocerous
GTGGATGTATTTGATTTAGAATATTAAAAAAAAAAAATATATATATATATATGTCATGAGGGATAATAATTATACTTAAAAATAAAGTGTGTGTGTGTGTGTGTGTGAAAGAGAATCAGAATAAATTTTATCCTCTAGAGCGCTTCCTGTATTTTAGAAAGATCAAAATGAATAAAAAAATTTGATATTAGTCATTTTAGAAATGAAATTGTTTGATTTGTTTTGAATC
>NW_015697209.1:0-228 GCF_001515625.1 Sinocyclocheilus rhinocerous
TGTGTGTGTGTGTGTGTGTGTGTGTGATCCATGTTCAAGTGTGACAAAATTAAATAAAAAACCCCGCCGTTTTTTAGACATTCCATTCATTCCTATGGTCAGGTCAAAATGACCCACGAGGGAAGGATTTATTTATTTTTTTTATTACAGCCACATAAATCCTCAAATCCACTCAATTTGTTGTGTGTGTGTGTTCCAAATTCAAGTGGAACAAAAGTCACAAAGTCT
>NW_015697210.1:0-229 GCF_001515625.1 Sinocyclocheilus rhinocerous
TGTGTCATTGATGTTGAACATGAATGTGTGTTGAATATGCAGTTTTACAAGTGACTTCTGGGGAGCAGCGTGCACAAACACTTTTCTTATCACTGATACTCTTATGACGGTCAGTGATAATGATATCGATACTGGAAACAGGACGACTGACCTTTACAGATGACTGATTTTTATAATCAAATGACTGAAATGTTTGCAGGTAGCATTTGGGTAGGGCTTAAATGACATT
>NW_015697211.1:0-229 GCF_001515625.1 Sinocyclocheilus rhinocerous
AAACATAATTGATAGGACAAAAAAGGAGTATCATGTCAATGACCTATTAACCTACATGAGTATAACAAAAAAATATTTCTAATCAAAATCTGCAGTTTTTTTTTTCTCTCTATACTAGCAAGAATATGGTACTTTGTGAACAAGATCACAAGAAAGCAATCCGTGACTGAGCTTTGGGCAGAAGCCAACTAAATAAAAAGTAAAGGTTGCTGAAACAGACAGGTACAAA
>NW_015697212.1:0-229 GCF_001515625.1 Sinocyclocheilus rhinocerous
AAACAGCCGAGCTCCTGGAGGCGTGTCGTGGGCGGAGCTAAAGAGCCACTAGCATGCCAAAGCAATCGTCTGCAAGCTTCGAGATATCGACATGAATAAAACAGGAACAAAAACTTTGACTTCAATTTTATTTAATTTGTTAATAAAACATTCGTCACTGAAATGCATTTGCACAACTCCGTTTCTGCCCCGGAGAAACAAACTGCATCCACTGTTCCCTTAACGCTGG
>NW_015697213.1:0-229 GCF_001515625.1 Sinocyclocheilus rhinocerous
AAAAGGAGGACGAAGGTGAACAAAGTGAGAGAAATTATGAGAAGCGGCTAACAGTACTGGTGGAGATTGAGGGAGAGGACAGAATCACCATGATGGAAGTGTTGAAGAAAGTAAGAGAGGAGTGTGGAGTGGTGATCGGATGCAGATATAAAACTCCACGAGAATACGAGCTTACAATGGAGGAGGAGAAAGGAAAGGAGAAAGTATTGGATGGACTAAAGATAAAAAA
>NW_015697214.1:0-229 GCF_001515625.1 Sinocyclocheilus rhinocerous
AAAGAGCCTGTTGAAGACGCCTAATGTAAGAACAGCCTCTAAAATGATTTTTTTTGAGGATTTATACTAAAATAAAATTGCAATAAAATAAAAAATAAAATAAAATAACTACCCCATAGTGATCCCTTGTAGAAGACACCTGATGTAAGAACAGCTTCTCAAAATAATATTAAATTAAATTATTAATTAAATTAAACTAAATCAAATTAAATTAATAATTGCCCCACAG
>NW_015697215.1:0-229 GCF_001515625.1 Sinocyclocheilus rhinocerous
AAATAATGAAGCAAAAAAAAAAAAAACATATTTAGTCTAAAATAATTCTGTAATTAATTTTGTTGTAAAACTAAAAACTGTTTTGTTGCACTAATAATTCCGCCATTGTGTGTCTGTGTCAAATTTCCTCACCCTGTCCTTCCCACTTAAATTTAAATTTAACTTTAACATTCAGTCACTTGTAGGCAGTTTTTGAATTAAACATTTTGCTCATGCATGATAATGAGGT
>NW_015697216.1:0-229 GCF_001515625.1 Sinocyclocheilus rhinocerous
AAATAAAAATGAATTAAATCAAAATATAATATAAAAACAAAAACTAATAAATATTGACAAAAGCACACGGCAACAAAAAATAAAACTGAAATATAAAAGAGCTAATTCAAAATATTAATAAAAACTATAAGCCTTAGAATATAAATAATACTAAAATAACACTGACTAATAAAAAAAAAATAAAACACAGACTTTTTTTTTTTTTTGAAATATCAAAAGAAATATAGTC
>NW_015697217.1:0-228 GCF_001515625.1 Sinocyclocheilus rhinocerous
GATTAAAGCTTGAAATTCCCCCTTTGACTATCACTGAAAAAATTAAATTAAATAAAAAATAGTAGCAGATATTTTACTGTTTTTGACACTCTCCACATTTACTCCTTTTTTCCATTTTCCAAGTTTTTCTATTCTATTCTATTCTATTCTATTCTATTCTATTCATTAAACCAAAGCCTAAACCCTAAGTGTACTTACTGCACTATCAAACTTTAATACTATTTTGGT
>NW_015697218.1:0-229 GCF_001515625.1 Sinocyclocheilus rhinocerous
AAATAATTCATTTCAACTTTTGAATTAGAAATTTTGTTAAAGTAATAGTTCAACCAAAAAAGAAAATTCTGTCATTTGCTTTTAAAAATTGATAAAAAAAAAAATCATAATAAAATTCCACAGAAGTCAGCCAGTCATACAGGTTTGGAACGACATGAGTAAATGATGACTGAATTTTTATTTTGGGCTGAATTATCCCTTTAATATTGAATTACAGCATCAGCTAGTT
>NW_015697219.1:0-229 GCF_001515625.1 Sinocyclocheilus rhinocerous
TCAAGCATACCTTTGTGTTTTGCAATAATCCATAATAATTCATCTAAAATACAGCTACAGTAAAGTCATGTTGTGTCAGATACAAACAGTAAGTCAGGGCTCCCATTTGATTTTTATCTCTTTGTAATAGGTATAATTACACCGATTTCAGTGGAGGTAGTGAAATATTATTCTTGGAGAGGGCCATAGTGGAGCAAAAAAAAAAAAATCCCCTAATTTACACACGTAT
>NW_015697220.1:0-229 GCF_001515625.1 Sinocyclocheilus rhinocerous
AAATATTGAGCAACCAATTTATACTACTGACAAAATACAAAAAACTGTTCTTAGAAACAAATTTTTTTTTCATGCTTTTAACACTATAAAAATTATTTTTTCATAGTTGTAATGAAAACAAATATTATTAAAATATAGAAAATACTAATTCAATGTGTAATTTGCTCTTTGTAATTGAAAATAGTTTTTGAAAATAGAATTATTTTCCCAGTGTACAGTAAATATTGTT
>NW_015697221.1:0-229 GCF_001515625.1 Sinocyclocheilus rhinocerous
CACCAATATTTATGTCTGTCTTCATTTCTTTGCTTTGGAAGTCCACATAAATTAATAGCAATAATAACACTAATAATAATCATAAAATAATAATCAAAATCAAGAATGTTATTATTATTATTTTATATAGCAACAGTAAAATCACAACACCAATATTTATGTCTGTCGTAATTTCTTTGCTTTCAAACGCCATATAGGCTAAAAACCAGAAAGTGTTTTATGTGTATTG
>NW_015697222.1:0-229 GCF_001515625.1 Sinocyclocheilus rhinocerous
CCCATAGCGACCCCTAGAGGACGCAATGTCTCGTTCCCTACTCAGACGTTTCTTATGATTATCAGTGTTGAAAACAGTTGTGCTGCCCAATATGTTTGAGGAAACATACACAAAACATGTTACATGTTATTAACAAAGTAATTCACTCTATTCACACTTTCCTCTCTCTTTTATTTTCTGTGCATAATCCAGTCTTTTCCTTGGGTTCTTTTATCCATGTGTCAAATGT
>NW_015697223.1:0-229 GCF_001515625.1 Sinocyclocheilus rhinocerous
GAAAACAGTTGTGCTGCTTAATTTGTTTGAGGAAACCTTTATTTGCTTGCAGGATTCTTTGACCGAACGTTCAAAAGAACAGCATTTATTTAAAATATAAATATTTTTTTGCATTATAAATGTCTTTCAGTTCTGTTTAATGTGTTAAAATATTTAATACATTAAATAAATAAAAAAAATAATAATTTAATGCTGAATAAAATATTAATACTGAATAAAACTAGTTATT
>NW_015697224.1:0-229 GCF_001515625.1 Sinocyclocheilus rhinocerous
CCGGTCTTCAGTGTCACATGATCCATCAGAAATCACTCTAATGTCGTGCAGCATTTATTTTGATTTATTTATTTTTATATCACTTTTAATGCATCCTTGGACAATTATAGTATTAATTTTGGAAAAAAAAAAATCTTACTGATCCCTTTTGAGTGGTATTGTACATTATTTGGTAAAGTAAACAGATTAAAATTTTTGGGTGTCAGCCTCGCTTCTTTGTTCTAGCTAA
>NW_015697225.1:0-229 GCF_001515625.1 Sinocyclocheilus rhinocerous
AGATTGGTTGTGAATAAAGTCACCTCTGATTGGTCAATGACACACTTCTTGTAAAAAAGCCACAAAAAGATCAAATCTTTTTTATCTTCCGCTAGCAGTCGACCACGACAAAGCAGCAGGGTTTTTGTGTTCGATGTTAGCAAGGGGTGCCGCTTTCATTGCCGCCTGTGTTGCGCAGCCTCTTTCCCACTGAAAATGAACTGAGGAGAAAATCAAAAAGAGATGTTCA
>NW_015697226.1:0-229 GCF_001515625.1 Sinocyclocheilus rhinocerous
TTAAAAGTGTTTCTCAATCTTGCTCCTTGCACCCCACAGCCCCCCAGTGAGCTGATGTGTCAAATCTGGTGTGGTGGACAGGGTTATTATCATTAACTAAAAAAAAAAAATGTTACTTCAAAAACAAAAGCATTAACTGAAACTAAATATAAAAACTTAATATTATTTTGTTTGAACTAGTTGGACTAAATAAACTAATATGAATAAATAAAAATTACTGATAACAAAA
>NW_015697227.1:0-229 GCF_001515625.1 Sinocyclocheilus rhinocerous
AAACTTATTTTGGATGCGATTAATCGTTTGACAGCACTAATTTATGTATTTATTTACCGGTATTTATTTATTTATTTAAATACCAACAACAATAATAATAATAATAATTATAATAATATTTTGCCCAAAACTAGTGAATTTGGTTTTCTTTTCAAGGATTTAATTCTTTAAATGTACAACAATTGTATGACCCTGACATTTTTAACTTAATGTAGCACAAAAAAAAAAA
>NW_015697228.1:0-229 GCF_001515625.1 Sinocyclocheilus rhinocerous
AATATAAATCTTTTGTAATATAAATGTTTTACTGACACTTTTGATAAATTTTATGCGTGCTTGCTGAATAAAAGTATTAATTTCTTTCAAAAAGAAAAAAATCGTACTGACCCAAACTTTTGAACAGTGGAGTATATGAGCTAAACAGGCTCACATTTACAGCAAAAGTTCGACCAAATATAACATTTCTGTCTGGAGCACTTACAGAACACTCTGTCCTCTCTCATAC
>NW_015697229.1:0-229 GCF_001515625.1 Sinocyclocheilus rhinocerous
CTTGTCTTCACCACCTGGCTACTTGTGTAAAATGTTGAGATATTCAATTTAAAAAAATTACAAAAAATGAATTAAATAAAATAAAAAATAAAAAAAGATCGCAAGTGACGTCACTTTCGGAAGCGCAGGTGTCTGAGAGTGCAAGTACAAGTCTGCAGCCAGACTCTTCTCCAATATTCTGCCAAATTTGAACCACTGAATTTGTGGAAGTGAATTTGTAAAGTGAAAT
>NW_015697230.1:0-228 GCF_001515625.1 Sinocyclocheilus rhinocerous
AGGAAAAATTTAAATCGCATCATATGACCCCTTTAATGTTTATTTGGTCTCATAGACTTACACGGCAAGTGCCTTAAAGTAAGACGTGTCAGAATTATTTTCTGCAAAATTAAATTTTATGCCACAGATCTCAGAAATTCCAAAATACTTTTAATGAACAGAAATGAAAGCTGACAAAAACTGCCATGAAACTGCCGCAGTGTAAAGCAATGCACAGAGGGATAAACA
>NW_015697231.1:0-229 GCF_001515625.1 Sinocyclocheilus rhinocerous
AAATTTTGCGGTTAACTTTGTTTGGTTCTTCTAGGTTGTCTTAATATAAAAAGTTTACCGTTAATTTGCTAGTAACATCATTTGCAAGGAAATGAATTGACCTATCATGCATGGAGCTCTCTGGCTTCCATTCAGTTTAGAATGACTGGCGGATTTTAGGTGTGGTGAGTCAATCCTAATATCCGACCTTTGACCCTTGCAGGGTGTCTAGGTGTTTCACCTACTAAGG
>NW_015697232.1:0-229 GCF_001515625.1 Sinocyclocheilus rhinocerous
ATCATTGCCGTGAAATAAAATTACTCATATTGTGATATAAGATTTCAGTCATATTGCTGACCCAGTTGGTTATTAGAGACAACATAAAAATAGTATGATGTGTAAAATAAATTGATTTACTTAAGAATGGTACATTTTTCTGAATTTGCTTTCACTGTTGTTTGATTTCTATCTTTTTTTTGTGCAGGCAAAGTGTCTGTTGTTTGATGGACAGAGAAACAGTTTGTCT
>NW_015697233.1:0-229 GCF_001515625.1 Sinocyclocheilus rhinocerous
TATGGATTTCAAGTGGGTCAGGCAGCAGTGTTGCACACAAACAGGTCAGAGAGTGGCCTGTATCTGTAGTCGTGGCTGAGTGGTTAAGGCGATGGACTATAAATCCATTGGGGTCTCCCCGCACAGGATCGAATCCTGGAGACTGCGCACTTAGCTGACAGCCATGAGGATAAGTGGCCGTGCCTTTTTCTTTCATATCCCTGGCACAGATATGCGAAATGTCCAGTCC
>NW_015697234.1:0-229 GCF_001515625.1 Sinocyclocheilus rhinocerous
ATTTTCAAATTACTACTTTATCAAATGTGCATTGCAATATATTTTATAAAAGTTCCCCTTTCCCTATTGGTGATGGTAATTGGTATTATTATTACAGTCAATGTAATTAAATTGTAATAAATTATAATGACTGAAAAGTATGTTGAAATGAAATTAAATGCATGTTTTTCTTTTGTTTTTTTTTTCCTCCACAGGTGCATCTGCGGTGTTAAAACTTTTTCGGCCATGG
>NW_015697235.1:0-229 GCF_001515625.1 Sinocyclocheilus rhinocerous
CTACAGTCGCTTACTGTACTCGTTCGTGTCTATATTTAATACTTCTAAAGAGAAATTGCAGGACAAACATCTGAGAAAGCTGAAACATATATGACAACTCCGTCGAGCTGTGGAAGAGCAACGTCTGAGAAACGGAGAATTTCCCGTTGTGCAGATAAATACTGGCTGAAAATAAAGTAGGACAGTGTACAAACAGCCAAGAGACACAATCCAAACCGCTCTCATTACA
>NW_015697236.1:0-229 GCF_001515625.1 Sinocyclocheilus rhinocerous
CGCAGATTACCTCGGAAATCAAGCGAGAACGAAAACCGCTGCCGCGAATGCGTCGCTATTCCCACGAGAGGCGAACGCACTCATGCAAACGCTAACGTTACCTACAAACTCGGGCAAATGGTGAAGTACTCACATCCTCCTCAGCAGTCCTGCGAATGCATCACGATGAGCACAAGCCTCCTCCTCGTGAGATGAGCGCGTTCAATTCATGCTTATCCCTCACAAGAAA
>NW_015697237.1:0-229 GCF_001515625.1 Sinocyclocheilus rhinocerous
AAATTTTAGACATAAACGGAAGATTTGAAATGGGTCTGTAATTTAAATAACCTTTAGCTTTTTGTAGTTAACATAATCCTGCACTGTGACAAATACAATGTGAAAGTGTTAAAGGAATAGTTCACCCAAAAATCAAAAGTCATCATTTATTCACTCTCATGTAGTTCCAAGACTGTGTAACGTCTCGGTCAGAGGCGGACAAAGTACTCAACTCCATTACTTGAGTGAA
>NW_015697238.1:0-229 GCF_001515625.1 Sinocyclocheilus rhinocerous
AAAGCGTGTGTTGAAGTTTATCTTGTTGAGGGCACCGATACTGCGTGACGAAGCATCGGTGAAGAGTTTGCTATGCAGCAGCATGACACGAGCAATGAGGTACAGACGGAGAAACATGGGAATGGACAGGATGATATCCACGTCGGCGTCCGTCTTGGACGGTGCGTAGGAAAAGGCTAGCCGTGCCGTCCACGTGAAGGTGTAGTTGCCCGGGATGGGGTGTATGGCG
>NW_015697239.1:0-229 GCF_001515625.1 Sinocyclocheilus rhinocerous
TTTTTTGTTGTTGTTGTTTTGTAATTGAATCATGTACAACATTGTCCCGGGGTTAAGTTACAGTTTACAATAAATGTAACAAGTGTCTCATGAGAATTTTTTTTTTTTTTAGCAGTTTCTAGGTTTCTAATGTCATTCAAAGCAGATGCATAGTGTGTAACTTCATTTATAAACTGTTCAAAAGATTGAGTTTTACAACATGGTTATGTTATGTCACTAACATATGGAT
>NW_015697240.1:0-228 GCF_001515625.1 Sinocyclocheilus rhinocerous
AGGCTGTCAGTTGTTAAAAAGTTGCATGATCTGCTGATTAATCAACATTTACTGTGAAAAAGTAACTAATTTAATCCTGACCCATGTGAATTTGAAAAAAAAAAATGTAATTAACTAAATGAACAATGAACAAAAAAAACTTAATTTGTTCAATTTTTACATTTAAGTTTAAGTTTCATTTAGTGTATATACTGTGTGTGTGTGTGTGTGTGTGTGTGTATATATATA
>NW_015697241.1:0-229 GCF_001515625.1 Sinocyclocheilus rhinocerous
AAAGTTAGCCAGTAACGTTAACTAGAGCTATCGAGCTTGCCAGTCGGTTAGCTAATGTTGTATAACTTACCTTCATAGTTGTCGATGAAACTAGATATATATATATATATCTTGAACCCCTTTTCCCTTTTGCTTCTCGGGGCTGAGCTTGCCGCTTGTACTAGCTTGTACATCGCTGATTGTAATCTTTGGTAGGTCTTGGAGACATCGTGTATAAAACAGTGCCATC
>NW_015697242.1:0-229 GCF_001515625.1 Sinocyclocheilus rhinocerous
GAATGAGCCTGGGTTGTCTGTGTGACATAATGTAATGTAAAAACTCCCTCAGTGTAAGTGTGTGATTGACAGGTGAGCTGTATGATCTGGACGCCGCCTCCCTGCAGCTCAAAGTCATCAATTATGTAAGTACAGACTCATAACCAGAGCTGGCTGGATTACTTACAAATTGTAATCCGTTACCGATTCCAAATTACATGACAAAAATTGTAGTTAGTAACGTAATCCA
>NW_015697243.1:0-229 GCF_001515625.1 Sinocyclocheilus rhinocerous
AAAGTTTTGATTTTGATGACATGGTAAACAACTGGACAAAACAGCCTTTTACAAAGTATTTTATTTTCCAGTCACTTTAAGTGAAAAGTTTTAATACAGACATAAAAAAAATACAGACGTGATTTAATAAAGTTCTAGCAGTAGGAAAGGTAAATTGTATCATATTTTCACCACCTGTCCTGCTATACATGGGCTCACTCTCTTCCCCTCCACCAGCACAGGGTTTGGC
>NW_015697244.1:0-229 GCF_001515625.1 Sinocyclocheilus rhinocerous
CTCATCATGAGCTATGATGAGTCCCTCATATGCAGGTCAAAGGATGAACAAGATATCCACTGATGCATCTGTCATAGATCAGGTCAATAGATGCACTGGATGAGAGCTCATCATAGATATATGACAGCTCTCATATGATCTACCCTCCACCAAGCGAACCCAATGCATGCGTGTCGGCACACAGCCGGCTCATTATTCCCGAACGCTTCCTACTTACAGGGGCTGTTGT
>NW_015697245.1:0-229 GCF_001515625.1 Sinocyclocheilus rhinocerous
AAAGAGGGAAAACTCAAACAAACTAAAAACGAACAATTGCTTTACTCCGAATTGACTCTATTTGAAAGTGAAAGTAAAATGCGCGCGCCACTTTTGCAAGCTATTTAAAAGCAAAAGGAAAGCGAGGAAAAGAGGGAACGGCCCTGCCCCCACTGTGATACAGGTATTATCGGTGTTGTCACATGTCGATTAACCGGTGGGAAACTTTCCTCACCGTCACAACCCTACA
>NW_015697246.1:0-229 GCF_001515625.1 Sinocyclocheilus rhinocerous
AAATAATGATCTTTAAAAAAAGCATCATATGACCCCTTTAAAACAGAAATAAAGGCCTCAAAATTCAGCCAGTATTTGTGATTCCATGTGTTCCCATTAGTCTGCTTGTTTAAGACTGAACTTTATTACCTGCCATTTGACATTTGTGAGGGGACTGCAGGATAATATGTTACCACCAAAGCACTTTTCTGGTTTGTTATTATTTATTTGTTTGAGGCAGCCATGTTGA
>NW_015697247.1:0-229 GCF_001515625.1 Sinocyclocheilus rhinocerous
AACATTCCGAACATTGCCCCCCCCCCCCCAAATTTGTATGCAACCCCAATTTATACATGAGCACAGATAGTGAATGAGACCCTAATGAGAAAAAAACAGAGCAATGTTCTGTGACATTTTCAGCTGAAACTGATCTATACACCTTGGTCCACAGAGACCTGTCAGATCAGCCTCAGTTCAGCTCAGATTCTGCATGTCTCATAACACAAATTATCAGTGGAGAAACCAA
>NW_015697248.1:0-229 GCF_001515625.1 Sinocyclocheilus rhinocerous
CAACTTATAACATCCAAGTGAAAGATATAACACCAACATGTCAGCCATAAATAAATAAGTAAATAAATAAATAAATAAATAAATAAGAATCACTGAATTGGAAAAAGGATCACTTCCTTGGTCATTATTTTGTTGAACCACAATTCCTGATTCCTTGTTGATACAGGAATCAACACAATTTGTTGATTCCTGACCTGCGGGTGTCGCTGTTGGACAGTATTATTCCTGC
>NW_015697249.1:0-229 GCF_001515625.1 Sinocyclocheilus rhinocerous
AACATTTCTCATTTTTATTTAGTTTAATTTGATCTACTAAAATAAGTAAAACTGAAGTAAAAAATAATAAACTATATACACATTACTAAAACTAAACATAAATAAAAATGATTTAGAAATGAATCTAAAAAAACAAGTACTTAAACACAACAAAATTAATAAAACATGAACGACAATAAAAATGAAATCTATAAATAAAAAGGAATTCATATTTTTAAAATAGCACTGC
>NW_015697250.1:0-229 GCF_001515625.1 Sinocyclocheilus rhinocerous
ATTCCACGTATGGAGTTGACTGCTGCAGTTGTTGCTGTTAGAACAGACAAGATGCTGAAAGATGAACTGGAACTAGAATTGCATGAATCTGTATTCTGGACTGACAGCACCACTGTTTTGAGATATATTGACAATGAAGGTCTTCGTTTCAAAACATTTGTTGCCAACAGAATTGCCATTATACGAGAATCAACTAGACCACAACAGTGGAGGTACGTCAATACCTCAA
>NW_015697251.1:0-229 GCF_001515625.1 Sinocyclocheilus rhinocerous
AAAATAATGTTCTTTTTAGCAACGTCATATGACCCCTTTAAATCTCAAACACACACGCACACACATTTAACAACAAAGCAAGAACAGGGGAGCCGAATGATGTAAAAAAAAAAAAAGACCCCTTTAATGGTTTTATTTGTAGTTAGCGCACAGAGCTATTTTAGTATGAGATCTTTTGTTTTCCGAACACAGGTCAGAAGAAGCGCAGGATTGCAAACACGCAATTGAA
>NW_015697252.1:0-229 GCF_001515625.1 Sinocyclocheilus rhinocerous
ACAACAGTGTGGCTGATATGGACAGGAAAATATGATTACCCTGTAATAAGAAGCAGGTGCTGTGTCTGGTTACTAAGATACCCTTCTCTTGATGCTGTTAACAAGACTGAAATATGAGCGAATTAATTAACCTTGAATGCAGCCAAATTGCAAATACCCAGAACTACATAATGCTGGAACACATGACTGAATCTGCAAGCAATGCACTGTACAGTATGATAGGGGATGT
>NW_015697253.1:0-229 GCF_001515625.1 Sinocyclocheilus rhinocerous
TTAATATTATACTTAAAAAAAAAAAAACGAAAATGTATACAGTGTATAGAAAAGAATCATCACATATCAACCACATATATTGTAGCATATACCATATATTGTAGCAATCGTGTGTTTACTGTCTTCACGTTTCATCAGTCAAAACGTTTCTTTTTATTCGGCTTAGCTACAGCTGAGACTGCTTTGGCTACAGCGATAGCGGGATGCCTTTATTCATATTAGCGATTTC
>NW_015697254.1:0-229 GCF_001515625.1 Sinocyclocheilus rhinocerous
CTAACCAACAGGGAACATTCTTGGGAACGTTCTGGGAACCAAAAACTTACGTTCCCAGAGCGTTCTGGGAACCAAAAATTGTTAGCTGGGTAATATCTTCATGCCTTTATAATGGCATTTAGCAGATAAGAGCTGGGCAATAATATAGTTTATATTTTGCAACAAAATGTAAAAAAAGTAGGCAGTTGAGGTTTGCTATTACATCACTTTATGTGAGTGTATAAAAATT
>NW_015697255.1:0-229 GCF_001515625.1 Sinocyclocheilus rhinocerous
AACCTCTTTCCAGAGACCAGGGCATTTGTCACAGGCCTTCTGTACATTTTTCTCCAAGGACTCTTTTGAAGCAGTTGTGGATTCTTTAATTTGTATTTTGTATCAAAATACAAAAATTTTGTCTTCTTTTTTATTGTATTTATTTATTTATTTTTGATTGGTTTTCTTGGTCATCGATTGTGCATATCAGTGTTATTTTAGTATCAATGATATTGATATTGTTAATATT
>NW_015697256.1:0-229 GCF_001515625.1 Sinocyclocheilus rhinocerous
AACCCTTTTGTGAACCACTTGGCTGAAAAGCTTCAATGCTTCATGGGGCTTCATCTCGCCATCACTATTAAAGAGCGCATGACGAAGATGAAAGATTATATATCATTAGTCTTTAATCCAACAAGGGTAAATCCAGCAAGGGTAAATCCAAACAAACACAATGTAGCACAACAACATTTAAGACATGTAGACATAAGACCAGAAAAACTCAAAGTGAACATACAGGAAC
>NW_015697257.1:0-229 GCF_001515625.1 Sinocyclocheilus rhinocerous
AACCGACCTGATTTTTTTTTTTTTTCAGGAAAATCATTGTAATACATTTTTGTTCAATAATGTTTTTGGATTATTATTTACAATTTTGAGGGGATTTTATGATACTATGCAATATTTATGAGCTATTTTTTTTCCCACACTCATTTTTGACCGCAAGTGTTACTTTTTTATCTTTCGCCAGTATCTCACCGAGTGCAACCATTTGACGTCATCGAAATAATGGCGCCCC
>NW_015697258.1:0-229 GCF_001515625.1 Sinocyclocheilus rhinocerous
AAATGCAGGCTTGGTGAGCAGAAGAGACTTATTTAAAAAGCATTACAAATATTTTGACTGGTAGTGTATATCATATATATATATATATATATATGTGGTGGGCCGCCTGGACCAAAAAATGCCTGGGCTGATTTTTTGTCCCAGTCCAGCCCTGGTTATAGGGTCTTAAAATGGAGCAAATAAATAAATAAATAAAACAGGACAGAAACAAATAATGATAGATATTACT
>NW_015697259.1:0-229 GCF_001515625.1 Sinocyclocheilus rhinocerous
AACAGGAGCCCTCCCTGGGCTGAACTGGGGATCAGG
Organism: Sinocyclocheilus rhinocerous; assembly: GCF_001515625.1. Taxonomy (NCBI): domain Eukaryota; kingdom Metazoa; phylum Chordata; class Actinopteri; order Cypriniformes; family Cyprinidae; genus Sinocyclocheilus; species Sinocyclocheilus rhinocerous. The sequence goes on from NW_015697259.1 coordinate 37, forward strand.
AGCCCTTCCCGGGCTTAACTAGGGACCCGGAGCCCTCCGTGGGCTATACTCGGGATCCAGAGCCCTTCCTGGGCAGAAGGCTCTGGTGGAGCTTCGGAGGACCCCGGGGGATTCGGGGTTAGGCAGGCGGTAAGAGCCGTTGGAGTGGCATGTGGAGGTTCTCGGCGTGGGGTGAGCTGGGGAGACGCGGCGC
>NW_015697260.1:0-229 GCF_001515625.1 Sinocyclocheilus rhinocerous
ACCATCCCGGGTACTCTAGCAACCGCATAGCAACACCCTAGCAACCTAAAACAACACCTTAGCAACCGCCCCGGATACCCTAACAAATGCATAGCAACATCCTAGCAACCATCCCAGGAAACCCTAGCAACCGCATAGCAACACCGTAGCAACTGCTCTGGGTACCTAGCAACCGCATAGCAATACCTTAGCAACCGCCCCGGGTACCCTAGCAACCACATAGCAACAC
>NW_015697261.1:0-229 GCF_001515625.1 Sinocyclocheilus rhinocerous
AACTCTGAAACAAAAGTAAAAACAGTACATTTGTCAGTAACTCATTAAAAAACATACTAAATTGAAAGGACATAAAAATGAACCCTGATATAACAGCAGAAAGCAGACAATTCTATTACAAAATGTTGATCATTTTGATGCAATTTTATAAATTATACATCCCTGGATCTTTCCGTGAATGAGATACACTGATCTTCAAATTATTAGTTTTAAACTATTATAGGCACAA
>NW_015697262.1:0-229 GCF_001515625.1 Sinocyclocheilus rhinocerous
AACTTCTGGATAGTTGGAGAAATAATCGGTAACTACAATGTGGCTCTTACCATTGCAGTCAAACAGGTCTACTCCAACCTTTTGGTATGGATGATCAGGCACTGGATGAGGCATGAGTGGCTCTGCTTGTTGTTTAGACCTGTATGTGAGACATATTTCGCATGAGGCTGTAGTCTGACTGATATCATGGTTTATCCTTGGCCAGTACATTACCTCACGGGCCCTGCGC
>NW_015697263.1:0-229 GCF_001515625.1 Sinocyclocheilus rhinocerous
ACACAATTCATTCACTTTGCATTGAGAAAATGATTCAACGGGAATCTCATGGCTCTTGTGTTCATTATGTTACTTCTACTTTCTTAATACTTAAGTACAATTTGATGCTGTATTTTTTTTAACTTTTAGTTAAGTATCTTTTGGCCAGATACTTGGACTTTTAACAAAGTAAATTTTTCTCTCAGTATCCATACTTAAGTACTGTATACGTGAGTACAGATATAGCAGA
>NW_015697264.1:0-229 GCF_001515625.1 Sinocyclocheilus rhinocerous
TGCACATGGAGGAATTTATTCGGCAAATGCATTTCCGTCTCCCATGATTCGCATTAACCCCTTAAGTCAAAAATCAACTCGAGCGAGCGTAAAAACTTTTTTTGCGAATTAAGGGATTTTTTTCTGATGCGATACTTCAAAATGTGTATAAAAACAGGGTGATGGAAACATAGATAATGGCTACTGTCAACTGTTTGAGTATCAACATTCTTCATAATATCTTCTTTTA
>NW_015697265.1:0-229 GCF_001515625.1 Sinocyclocheilus rhinocerous
AATTTTCTGATGTCTCTTTATGGGTTTGCCCTTTTTAGGGTTAAAGTCAAACTGAATTCATTTGTTAATGCAATTGCATTTTGTTGTTTAAATTGCATGCTTTAACAATCCAACTTTGACAGCCCTACTAACAGTAATGAAAAAGATCTAGTAAAGATTGTGTTAATGCATGTGTTATTATTGTTGCAGATGAGGTCACTTATGCTGACCCAACGTTCTACAAAAGAAA
>NW_015697266.1:0-229 GCF_001515625.1 Sinocyclocheilus rhinocerous
CCTTTTCCTCATTATCTCTAATGTTTCGTAACGATGTGCACCTGCAAAAAGAAAAATCATTAGTTAAATATTAGCTGAAAAAGAAAACATTACAAATTCTTAATTCAAACCAACTTATTGGCAAAAGTTTTTGAAACGAGTCTCTTCTGCTCATCAAGGCTGAATTTATTTGGTCAAAAATTCAGTAAAAATCAGTAATATTGTGAAATATTATTACAATTTAAAATAA
>NW_015697267.1:0-229 GCF_001515625.1 Sinocyclocheilus rhinocerous
AACATACCTGGCAATAAAGCTCATTCTGATTCTGATTCTGAGATGTGCAGATCAAAACATGAGATGCAGCCAAAAACTTTTATCACCCTTAGTTTGGATGATCTTTGTTAGTCGCGATCGTTGATGACGTCATCACGTATTGCGTCAAACGTCAATAAAGCTGGCAATCGTAGCTTCTTCTTCGTCTTCTGTGGATTTATTGGCGGGTCGCATACCAGCTTTTAAGGTG
>NW_015697268.1:0-229 GCF_001515625.1 Sinocyclocheilus rhinocerous
ACACTGAAGACTGGAGTAATGGCTGCTGAAAATTCAGCTTTACTAAATTATATTTTACAATGTTTCAAAATAGAAAGCAGTTGTTTTAAATTTTAATCATATTTCACAAAATGACTGTTTTCACTGTATTTTTGGTGAGCATAAAACATTTAGAAATCTTACCGACCCCAAACTTTTGAATGGCAGTGTATATTCAAGTTTTTCAAAACCACATGAAACCAACATGAAA
>NW_015697269.1:0-229 GCF_001515625.1 Sinocyclocheilus rhinocerous
AACTTGGAATTGCGAGAAAGAAAGTCAGAACTGTGACATATTAACTTTTTTTTTTATTTTGTGAGTCAGAAAAGTCAGAATTCTGAGTTTCTTGCAATTCTGAATCTGTGTAAACTTGTATCCACCATGGGATCAAAAATGAATAAATAAATAAATGTAATTGCAACTTTTTATCTCACAATTCATATTTTTATATCTCACAGTTCCGACTTTTCTTCTCAGAATTCCG
>NW_015697270.1:0-229 GCF_001515625.1 Sinocyclocheilus rhinocerous
AACTTGGAATTGCGAGAAAGAAAGTCAGAACTGTGACATATTAACATTTTTTTGAATTTTGTGAGTCAGAAAAGTCAGAATTCTGAGTTTCTTCCAGTTCTGAATCTGTGTAAACTTGTATCCACCATGGGATCAAAAATTAATAAATAAATAAATGTAATTGCAACTTTTTATCTCACAATTAATATTTTTATATCTCACAGTTCCGACTTTTCTTCTCAGAATTCCG
>NW_015697271.1:0-229 GCF_001515625.1 Sinocyclocheilus rhinocerous
AATAAAAAAACTAATAAAATGACAACATTACTACAACTGTAACTATAACTAAAATAGATAACTAATACAAATCAAACTACATTAATTTATCAGTAATCCTAAAAAAAAAAAATAACACTGAGCCAAACACATGTTAAAATAACAACAACTTACTGACACATAGTACGAAATGGTTATAAAAAAATGAAACAGAAGTGAAACAAGTAATAGGAAAGAGGAGAAATAAAAA
>NW_015697272.1:0-229 GCF_001515625.1 Sinocyclocheilus rhinocerous
AACTGCCTCATGAGGTCGGGATCCTATCACCTCTTCAGGGCACAAGCTTCCATCATGATACGCAAACTGGTTCTGATCACAGGAGGAACAAAAAATTAACTTAAGGTAAAATAAGTTAAAATATGCTTTAGACATGTCCATAGGAAAAACATTCAGAACAAACACAATATATATACAGTGGGGCCCAAAAGTGTGAGACCACTAGTGAAAACATCCTAACATTTTTTTT
>NW_015697273.1:0-229 GCF_001515625.1 Sinocyclocheilus rhinocerous
GATGTAAGTGAAGAAATTACACACGGCTGTGATCTGTGAGGAGAGGACGCTGTTTATTAACCGGAAAAAAGCATCTGAGAACTGCTTCTTAAAAGCGGGTTCTGAAGAATGAGAGGGAGAGATACAGTATAGACACGTACTCGTGCTCTGCTAGATGGAGATATATAGTAGTAATTCTCTTTATCTCCCAGTTTGATGCGATGTCGGCAGGGGCGGGACATGCCGCTCA
>NW_015697274.1:0-229 GCF_001515625.1 Sinocyclocheilus rhinocerous
ATCGAATCGAATTGGAACATCTGAATCGATACCCAGCCCTAGTCTCGGTACGGTTGTTTGGTCCACACCCGAGTGCGATTACTGTATTCACACCTGCCCAAAAGATCTGCACCAAGAGGGAAACAAACTTGAGTTTGATTCAATCTAACCAAACAAGACAGGTGTGAATACACCCTTAGAAAGCTGGCAGCATCATTATTTTATTTTTACACAGAGATTGGTAGGTCTG
>NW_015697275.1:0-229 GCF_001515625.1 Sinocyclocheilus rhinocerous
CCACACGGCTCCGGGGGGTTAATAAAGGCCTTCTGAAGCGACGCAGTGCATTTGTGTATAACTTTATAAACCTTTATCCCTAGCTTCCGCTAACTGCCATACGCGCGTTCATGAGAGAGTGGCGTCCAGCGGATGACGTAGTGCGTAGGCAAATGCGGTGACGAACGCGGAAGTGACGAATGTAGAAGCGCAGAGGAGAGAGCGAAACAAAACACCGGTCACAAATTAG
>NW_015697276.1:0-229 GCF_001515625.1 Sinocyclocheilus rhinocerous
AATAATGTTCTCAAAATGTTAGCACAAAAACATTATTTATATGTCTTTCATGGAACGCTTTTGAAATGTTACTACGTCTTTCAGAACGTTCAGAGAACATTCAAAAGTAACATTCCTTTTAATGTTTTCAAAATGATCAAATGGAATGTTCCTTTAAAGGGATAGTTCACCTAAAAATGTAAAGTCTGTCATTAATTACTCACCCTCATGTCGTTCCAAACCCGTGAGA
>NW_015697277.1:0-229 GCF_001515625.1 Sinocyclocheilus rhinocerous
AACGAGGCTTGAGAGAAGACTGTTTGTTTATTTAGATTTCTGTTCGTTTGGAGGACATTTAGCTCAGTGACATTCATGGGTGAATGAACCAATGACAGATACCTGCTTCCTTAGTGCGGACTGCTCTGGAAGGGGTGCTCGGGTCGCCTGTGCCTATGCCGTTCGTGGCCACCACCCGAAACTCATACTCCACCCAGGGGTTGAGCTCCACTGCCATGGCGGACTCCAT
>NW_015697278.1:0-229 GCF_001515625.1 Sinocyclocheilus rhinocerous
ACAATACCCTTGCAGTTTTTCCAAAGGGAGATTTAAACGCAAAAACACGTCTTTCACACAGGAAAATAACGTTTCAGATGTAGTGTCTGGTACGTTATAAAACCCTAAGAATGCACTTTGCAGTACGAGGCTTGTGTCAACGTAATACAGGTGACAGGAGAATTGCTCATCTGAGCGTATGTCCGTAGTGCCATCGGCAGTAAGACCATAGTATGGACAGCTCGCAGCC
>NW_015697279.1:0-229 GCF_001515625.1 Sinocyclocheilus rhinocerous
ACAATACCCTTGCAGTTTTTCCAAAGGGAGATTTAAACGCAAAAAAACGTCTTTCACACAGGAAAATAACGTTTCAGATGTAGTGTCTGGTACGTTATAAAACCCTAAGAATGCACTTTGCAGTACGAGGCTTGTGTTAACGTAATACAGGTGACAGGAGAATTGCTCATCTGAGCGTATGTCTGTAGTCCCATCGGCAGTAAGACCATAGTATGGACAGCTCGCAGCC
>NW_015697280.1:0-228 GCF_001515625.1 Sinocyclocheilus rhinocerous
CAGATCACAAAATGAAGTTATTTCAAACACTCGACTGATGTTGTGAAGTAAAAACAATTTATAATGTTCTCTTTTGTTGAACAACAGGTTTAGAAAGGCTTCTCATTGCATGTCATTACAAGAGAAGATGCTCAGTGTGTGTTGCTTTTTCAAATATAAGCTGGGAGGTGTTTCCTCATCTCGGCACGTGAACTCACGGACACACACACACACACACACACACACACA
>NW_015697281.1:0-229 GCF_001515625.1 Sinocyclocheilus rhinocerous
AATAATAATAATAATAGTTCATACATTTTTGAGAGTTGCACCACATGACATTTTACTGCCTGAACTAACCTTGCCGTTTCATAAATGGTATTTTTCTGGTAATCATCTAATATTTGCAGAGGTTTATTGACCTTGACACACAGTCATTTGGCAGGCAATTTTTTTTAAATATCAATAAGCTTATAGAATATAATAACTTTATAGAAATAATAAAATATTATGGAAAACT
>NW_015697282.1:0-229 GCF_001515625.1 Sinocyclocheilus rhinocerous
GGACCACTATCACGAGCTTCGAAAAACACAACCGCTCAACCCGCCGTCTTTGCACCCCTCCTGATGAACGTTTTCACTACAGAGTTCCAGGTGTAGGCCTATTCGTAATTTGGTCAGGTATGATTTGTAATTTGCACAAAATTAGCTATTTTGTTCGCCATTAGATAATAATACACATAATAATATCGAATTCTATGTAAATTTGTAAAAAAAAAAAAAAAAAAATATG
>NW_015697283.1:0-229 GCF_001515625.1 Sinocyclocheilus rhinocerous
AACGAGCCAATGGACATTGGCATGCGATGATTGCATCCAGCTGCCACGGATCACAGCGTGAGCATAAAAAGGCAGCCGGTGCAATGTATACCAGCTTTTCGCTTCGGAGCCGAGCGATAACATTGTTCTGCTCCTGCCATATCTTCGTTGTGATGACAAGTTTAACGTGGTCTAGGGAGCTTTATGTGTTGGCGGATGGCGCTTCAGCGGTGGTCGTTCCTGTGTCGAG
>NW_015697284.1:0-229 GCF_001515625.1 Sinocyclocheilus rhinocerous
ACCATTGAGAAATTTTAACCAAAGTATGTTATAGACTTTTCATTACGACCCTAAAGAATTATTTCAACTTGTGGAAAATGGGCATCCGATGACCCCTTTAAAAAGAGCATTAGGTGTTCAGAAGAACACAGATCAGAAAAAGAAAATCTACAAACAAAATAAGTAAAATAAAAAAATAAAAAAAAAATAGACAGACAAACAATAAATAATGTAATAATGATGATACATT
>NW_015697285.1:0-229 GCF_001515625.1 Sinocyclocheilus rhinocerous
TCAGGCACTGGATGAAGCTCTTTGCCGGATCCCTAAGAGTGACAATATCCTCTTGCTTGGGGATTTCAATGCTAGGGTCGGACAAAACAACAGAATATGGAGTGGAGTACTAGGCAGGCATGGCATTGGTAGGGTGAATGCAAATGGCATGAGATTATTGACTCTTTGCTCTGAGCATAACCTTACCAATACCATCTTCCAGCAGAAGGCAAAGTATAAGACCTCGTGG
>NW_015697286.1:0-229 GCF_001515625.1 Sinocyclocheilus rhinocerous
AGTAATCCACAGCACTCCAGTCCATCAGTTAACATCTGGAGAAGTAAAACGCTGCAAGTTTAAGACATTTTAACTTTAAACTCCAAACCATTGCTTCCAGCCAAAATACAAGTCCATAAACCAGTATTGTGGATTATGGAGTCGTATTTTAGCCTGAAGCAATGCTTTGCAGTTAAAAACATCGTAATGATGGATTTGTTTCAGCTTTTGTCTTCTCCAGATGTTAACT
>NW_015697287.1:0-229 GCF_001515625.1 Sinocyclocheilus rhinocerous
AGCTCTTGCCAAACGCGCTTTTCTTCCTTTTCTCATCACATATCACATCGCAGAAATGGAAATGGAAGGGAGGGCGTTGTTGTCCCAATAAGGCAGCATCTATTCAATAATTTAAATAAATACAATCATTGTTATTAAAATCAATGTTATTATTGCATCCTGTTACAACAATACTGAGGTGCAAATAGTATCTGCCACAATTTATAAGCAGTGTTGGGGAAAGTTACTT
>NW_015697288.1:0-229 GCF_001515625.1 Sinocyclocheilus rhinocerous
AATCATATTAGTACCATAAACAAAAAATTTATTTACCCATATAGGTACACACAAATAGAAATCATGAATCACTTCATGAAATGATCATTACACCATCATGAATAGTTATTAAAATGATTTCATTGCAATTTCACTCAGCTTTTTTTGTCATAACAAGTGTGCTTTACAAACAGTTACAACAGCTGAGAAAAACTAACAATAAAGAGTCAAGGGTCAAGAGCCCAACTAA
>NW_015697289.1:0-229 GCF_001515625.1 Sinocyclocheilus rhinocerous
GGTTTGAGAAGCCCTAGATGAGATCAGGAAATTGGGCCCACTGGTGTAAAACACTATCATAATATTAAAACAACCACTGCTATTTGTAGTGGGACAAACAGTTTTTTTTATTTTTTTATTGTAATGCGTAAGTTGTCTAATCACATAATTTCAGTGAGTCTATAAAAGGGAATTTTAGGCCACAGCTTGTGTGTCATTACCTGAGGTCCGCCTGTTCTGGTTTTATCCC
>NW_015697290.1:0-229 GCF_001515625.1 Sinocyclocheilus rhinocerous
AATATCGAGATATTATTTTTTGTCAATATCGCACACCCCTAGCTGCAAGGGGTGCCATAATGTGCATCAAACCAGTGAATGGGTGCCATCACAATGAGAGTCGAAACAGCTGATAAAAAACATCACAATAAATGATTCAGACGCAATAACTGGTGAACGCAACATTACAGAATCATATTTTAGCCGAAAGCATGGTTTGAAGCTAAAAACGTCTTAATGATGGATTTGT
>NW_015697291.1:0-229 GCF_001515625.1 Sinocyclocheilus rhinocerous
GGGACAAAATGGGATGCTTTAAGGAAAATGTATAGCCTACGTAAGCAATAGGCCTAAATAAAAATAACAATTTGTTTTCTTTAAAAAAAAAGCGAAATATATCTGGCTTATATAATTAAGCTAACAGATTTAAAATAGAAGTGTGGCGCGGCGCTCCATAAACAAGTTTTTTATCGCGCCGGCACCTCACACGCACACACCCCACATATTCTAGCAATTCAAACTTACA
>NW_015697292.1:0-229 GCF_001515625.1 Sinocyclocheilus rhinocerous
ATTCTCATTATTCTAAATGATGGTTCTTGTTGTATTTTCATTCTCATTAAATCTGCAGGACCTATAATGAACACTACCATGAACAAATAATAATAAAAAAATAAAAAAATGGCTAATAATTTTTTTTATTACAATGCTTAACTGTCATGAAAATAAGTTCATATTGGGAAAAAATTTATATAAATATATATATAAATATTTATTTAATTAATAATAAAATTATATATAT
>NW_015697293.1:0-229 GCF_001515625.1 Sinocyclocheilus rhinocerous
AATCTGATTTCAATCTCTTATTTGAGTCTTCTGGCTCAATTTTGCAATATTGTAACAGCCACACCAGTTCATTTGTGTGTATAATAGTGTGTAAGTGAGTGTGTGTGCCTGTTTTGTACTTTTGAAGTTTTAGAGGGTCACCCCTTCCTTGTGTCAGTGTTTTTACTCCATTGTGGCTAAATTGTTGATTTTATTTCAAGTATTTGCAAAAACATGCTTTGTGTTACAG
>NW_015697294.1:0-229 GCF_001515625.1 Sinocyclocheilus rhinocerous
GTTTATTGCTTTTATAAAATGAGGGCAGCAGCATTATTCAGTAAACAATTACATTAAAATATTTGATATTCTGGTCTCTCTTCATTGCAAGTCTATGGGACTTACTTCAGCCAAAGTAATATGGTTTATTGGTCCCTCTTTATAGGCCTACTCAAGTTAGATTAGGTACGTTAATAGATTCAACTAACATTATTTTTATGGGTCTACTTATACTGACAGGCCTTTCACA
>NW_015697295.1:0-229 GCF_001515625.1 Sinocyclocheilus rhinocerous
AATATCAGCATCGGCCAGTGAAAAACCCATATCGGTCGACCTCTACTATAGTCGTCACATTCAATTAACTTATACCATGGCTATGAATTACATGAATCACAAATTCATACATTCAATTCACTGGACATTTTTGGTCGTTTATGTCATTGTAAAACAATTGTAAAATAGCCATTACACGTATAGCTACTAGGGATATGCCGGTATCAAATTTTCATGTTGCAATTAATTG
>NW_015697296.1:0-229 GCF_001515625.1 Sinocyclocheilus rhinocerous
CATTTAGAGTCTCACATCTGTAAGTAAATGCGGTTGTCAATCCCAGAAACTGACAGTGTGAACATAGCCATACTCTCCCAAAATCCAGGTCCACGCAAAGAATGCTGGGAATTGGAGTGTGTTCCTCAAAGGTGTAAATTGTTAGAACTTCAGAATAGTGAGTAAAAAAAACCCTACATTAATAAATTGAATCTTTGTTTTTTTTGTTGTTGTTGTTGTTGTTGTTTTA
>NW_015697297.1:0-229 GCF_001515625.1 Sinocyclocheilus rhinocerous
ATCTGATTTTTTTCCGCCACCATGTCCCTTTAGGGGCTCCGTACAGAGGTGTATAATCACTGGACAGTGCAATGCCAGATAATTGTGTTGCTGTTCATAATTATATCACGACAGCCAAAATGTTATCCAAATACAATATATTCCGTTCTGTGATACTAAAATACAAAATATGTGCCATTTGCAGGATCTACTTATTACTAAAATCAAAAGTAAATATTTACTTTTGCTT
>NW_015697298.1:0-229 GCF_001515625.1 Sinocyclocheilus rhinocerous
AATTACCATGCTTTTACCACAGTAACTGTTTTTACTGTATACTATCTGTAAAGCACAGTAACCACAATGCTGGTCACGCCTTAATTCCTTTTTGTGAAGTGATTGTGATCTGACGTAACGGCAAGACAGAAAAAAATATTGAATTACATACTCCACAACAGCCTGTAATCCAGCAGCTCTTTTAAGAAGCCATCTCTTGTAAAAGCTCTCTCTCTCTCTCTCTCTCTCT
>NW_015697299.1:0-229 GCF_001515625.1 Sinocyclocheilus rhinocerous
GAAAACAAAGTTCAACTGAAATACATGATTTATGAAAACAAAGTTAAACTGAAATACATGATTTATGAAAACAATGTTCATCTGAAATTCAGGATTTGTGAAAATGTTCATCTGAAATACATGGTTTATGAAAACAATGTACATCTGAAAAAAGTGATTTATGAAAATAATGTCCATCTGGAAAACATGATTAATGAAAACAATGTCCATCTGAAATACATGATTTTTG
>NW_015697300.1:0-229 GCF_001515625.1 Sinocyclocheilus rhinocerous
AAGGTTTTAATAATGTTTTTGTGATTTTTATTAGTTTTATCTTTTTAAAAAATTTCAGTTTTCAGTTTATAATTTCAATAATTCAACATTTTATTATTTTTAATATGACAAGTTTAACTATTTAATTAATTAATTAAATTTAATTTTTTGTTTTAATTTTATTGTTAGTTTATGATATTTACCTACAAAATCAGACCGAATCAATCCGAATTCAATTTTTCAAAGTTGT
>NW_015697301.1:0-229 GCF_001515625.1 Sinocyclocheilus rhinocerous
GATGAAGAGATCTTTAACAGACGTCTTGCAGACGTACCTGTGCTACTTAGGTATTAGATAAAACTACAGTATTTAATTATGTTTTTATGACACAATTCACATTTTCTGTACGTACCTCTACCATTACTTTGGAAACCCAGCCGCACCCGCTGTCAGTTACAAAAACAACTTACGTTTTTTTTGGGTCATTTTTGTAGTTTTTATATCAGTTTAGATGTCACATTATGCA
>NW_015697302.1:0-229 GCF_001515625.1 Sinocyclocheilus rhinocerous
TATGTTGCTGTAATTAAATTGTATTCAATTACTTTAATTGTATTAAATTTATTGTATTGATTTGATTAAATTGCAAAATCCATACACAATTCAGAGTTTTCTGGTCAATAATATTGTTCTCAAAACACAAAAATGAAATTTAACCATTGTTCATGGAATGTTTTATTTCAGAAACATTTTAGTTGTTTGTCCAAAGTTTTTTAAATGTAACTACTTGTTTCAGAACATT
>NW_015697303.1:0-229 GCF_001515625.1 Sinocyclocheilus rhinocerous
TTTTAAGTTGGAGATCCTCTGGACCACCTCCATACCTTTAGTGGTTCTCCCAAAGACTGTGTGCTTGTTGTCCAGCCAGGGCTAATTGGAGAGAAAATTAAAAAAAAAGTTAATCGAATTGACTCAACTGTTGTTGTCGGCCAAACTGCTGGCCCAAAGTGAATGACTTGAGGCAATCTTCCAAAAGTCATGGTAATTACAAGACATTCGCAAAATGACAATGGTGTGA
>NW_015697304.1:0-229 GCF_001515625.1 Sinocyclocheilus rhinocerous
GGTATCAGATTTATTTATTTTTTCAATTTTAATATCAGCTTCCCTGAACAAAATCTCACCTCTGACATAATTGATCAAAAAAATATTACATCTGAAACCTAAAAGTCCAGAAACTGTCCTTTCGAAGAGTGATACAGCAGTTAAAGCAGCACAGTCTCATCCGCTATAAACCAGGTGAGGCTGAGCGAAGGCAAACTCGTTCTCAATAATCTATTGGCGCTTTTCCACT
>NW_015697305.1:0-229 GCF_001515625.1 Sinocyclocheilus rhinocerous
CCCTAGTGTAAACATGTTTCAGTTTCAAAGTCCATTTGTGTGAATTTCAATTTTAAACACCTCAATACAGTTTTCTTTCTCTTTACTATTCACATATCAATGGGTGACATCTTTCACATCCATATTCACAAAATAATCATGTCTTTGCAACAATCAACATCACTCTTTCTTTAAAGTGCAGTAATATCACCGGGATAAATCATGTTTTAAGCTATATAATTATATATAC
>NW_015697306.1:0-229 GCF_001515625.1 Sinocyclocheilus rhinocerous
TCAGTCACTTGTTCCATTTTTTTTAAATGAATCAGTGTTTTTGAACAAATAGATTGGGTGAATGTTTCAATGTCTCACTCATTAGGTCAGTCACTTTTTTCATTTTTTTTTTTAATGAATCTGTATTTTTGAACAAAACTTTTGAGTGAAAGATTTAATGACTCACTTATAAGGTCAGTCACTTTTTCATTCCTGTTTGCAAACAATTAGTTTATTTGAAAACCAAATA
>NW_015697307.1:0-229 GCF_001515625.1 Sinocyclocheilus rhinocerous
TGCTAATTGTCAATCATCTTTGACGATAGTTGTCCTGACAGAAATTCTTTGGTTTTCTTGACTAATTTATTAGCTGCTTGTTCTACTTTTGAGGTATGATACGGTTAAGTTTAGGGACAGGTTTAGGGACAGTCAACAGTGTAATTATAGATGTAATTACAAAAATTAATTACAGATGCAATTACATGCAGTTAAAAAAAAAAAAAAATTTTTTTTAAATATATATATA
>NW_015697308.1:0-229 GCF_001515625.1 Sinocyclocheilus rhinocerous
AATGAGTCGGTCAGAGCAATGCATGATGGGAATGAGTCGGTCAGACCAATGCATGATGGGCTTGAGAGGGTCAGAGCAATGCATGATGGGTTTGAGAGGGTAAGAGCAATGCATGATGGGAATGAGTGGGTCAGAGCAGTGCATGTTGGGAATGAGTCAGTTAGAGCAATGCATGATGGGCTTAAGAGGGTCAGAGCAATGCATGATGGGAATGAGTCGGTCAGAGCAA
>NW_015697309.1:0-229 GCF_001515625.1 Sinocyclocheilus rhinocerous
ACGACAAAGCAGGTTTTAGCCGGCAGACTCCAAAGTTGAATATTCGTCAAAAAATTTGATTGCGTCCATTTGTACCCCTCCAGGCCTTTGTGGGCTTTATAAAGAGTCTCCAGAGTAGGATGAGGTAATGTTAGTTGTAGATATCAGGATACTGCAGGTCAGGAAAGCTATCCGTTCCTTTATTGATACCCAGACAGCAACATAGTGTTGGCCCAGATCCGGCCCACAT
>NW_015697310.1:0-229 GCF_001515625.1 Sinocyclocheilus rhinocerous
ATACCAACCTGAAATTATTTTAAATGATGGTCTTTTATGCTTTTTTACCCCCATACAAATGAAAATGAAGATGTCTAAAAGTCTTTGCTTTTAAGCTATTCTACAAAGTTTAATGTGTTCTATTATTAATGTGAAAAAGTGGCACTGACAAATTAAATGCTGGTTTTATTGTATAACCATTAACTGGACTCTAGCTGCTCCTTCAAAGTTCATTCACTTATCCTGTCTC
>NW_015697311.1:0-229 GCF_001515625.1 Sinocyclocheilus rhinocerous
GGTTACATGCCTGGCAACAAAGTGGAACAGACTGCAGGGGTTTCAAAATGTGTTTTTAATAACTGAACTACTTTTAACTTGGCATGGCATCTGAAAACATGGCAGTCAGGACATGGGAAGCAACAGTCGAAGATGTTAGCTAGCACATGGGTTTACAGAAAAACATTAAAAAATAGGATGCAATAATGTCTACCTTGAATGCAAAATGGAGTGCTTGTTTTATTTTAAT
>NW_015697312.1:0-229 GCF_001515625.1 Sinocyclocheilus rhinocerous
AATGAATATAATAAGGAAAATAAATCCGTGTATCATTGGATCATTCGTTTTTTGATTTAATATTGAAGTAGAAAAATGAGAAAACGCCTCCTTTTTCGTATTTTCGTTTTTTTCCAAAACACGCAAAAACGAGAATTCAGCTTAAATTTTCATTTTTCGTTCTTGGGTGGAAAAATGAATAAATAGCTTGAATATTCGATTTCTACACGTGGGCGGGAATTAAACGCCC
>NW_015697313.1:0-229 GCF_001515625.1 Sinocyclocheilus rhinocerous
CACCTATTATTTACAGGTAACAAGTGTTTATGACAATATTAAGTACGCATGCTGATACAACTAATTCACTCAAGCTGCCACTGCTAATCATCAGCAGCTAACATTAGCAGCTGTTACATTCAAGAATGAGGAAGTACAAATGAGACTTATCAGTGGCAAAATGTCTACAAATTTTTTTTTTTTGTGTGTTTCTGCAGTAATGTTCCTAAAAGCTGCTTCTCACAGTACA
>NW_015697314.1:0-229 GCF_001515625.1 Sinocyclocheilus rhinocerous
AAGAAGGACTGAAAACAAAGATTAAAAGACTAAGTTCAAAGAGGAAGCCTGAGATGGACGGAGAACAGGCTGAACAGATAAAGGAACCATAGGCGGGTATGTGATGTCTGTTTAAACGTTTTATTTAATAATATGTGTGTTTTTGTTTTTGTTTGGTTGTTTACTCTCATGGCCACTGTAACTTATATAAATGGGTTAAGGGATAAAAGCAAGATGAAAGAGTTATTAT
>NW_015697315.1:0-229 GCF_001515625.1 Sinocyclocheilus rhinocerous
TTTCCCCTTATCTCAACCTGAAGCTGAGGCTATGAAGTCCTATATTGAGGAGGAACTCTCTAAGGGTTTTATTAGACCATCCACATCACCTGCCTCTGCTGGGTTCTTCTTTGTCAAAAAGAAGGATGGAGGTCTTCGTCCTTGCATTGATTACCGAGGACTCAACGACATCACCATTAAGTTCCGCTACCCCTTGCCCCTAGTCCCTGCAGCTCTGGAACAGCTCCGA
>NW_015697316.1:0-229 GCF_001515625.1 Sinocyclocheilus rhinocerous
GCAATGGGCCTTGATGAAGCATCAGATGCACGTAAGATTGCACTGTTACTCACCGTCGCGGGACCTCAAACTATAGAGGTGTTTAATAAGCTCGTGTTTGAGCGGGCCAAAGATAAAGGCAAATACGACGTAGTAATGGAGAAGCTTGACTCACACTGCTCGCCGAAAAAAAATGAGACTTTCGAAAGGTATGTTTTTCGGTCTCGTCTGCAGCAACAAGGAGAGACTT
>NW_015697317.1:0-229 GCF_001515625.1 Sinocyclocheilus rhinocerous
AAGAGTCTGCACAGAGCCACACAAGGACATGCATCCATCAGAGAACGGCTAAATAATAATGCATCATATTGCTGCCTTTATTTTGGACTGCCTTCATGTCAGGAGTGCATTGGCGATGCCTCAGGGCCAAACATATGCAAGTACATGAATTCAAAGGCTTCTAGCTATGCAGTTGCTTTGCAAAATGTGTTAGAATGCAAATGCACTGCAAAATACTGTGAGTTAAAGT
>NW_015697318.1:0-229 GCF_001515625.1 Sinocyclocheilus rhinocerous
AAGCAAAATCAGGCACAATAAATAAGAACAGTAATAATGTTTCTAAAGTCCCCATGAAATCAAAATGGAATTTTTTGGCTTTTATTATGAATATGTTAGCCTTAAGGTTATATAAGCTAAATGACATATGGTTTTCAGATTGCAATAGATCTGCAGGGGTCACTATATTAAAAGGACATTCCAGGGGTCAGGTCCTAAGCCATGAAACAGATAGGTTGGGAAGAATGAT
>NW_015697319.1:0-229 GCF_001515625.1 Sinocyclocheilus rhinocerous
AAGAGTTGCCGCTGGGTTTGAGGTCTCTCAGCTGGCGGTGACAAAACCACTGGGGCTGAAGGTATTTTCCTCTTCCTCTTCGTCTGTGCCTGGCCCACGGTGCTACTGGGCAGGTGGTATTGGTGAGCTGGGCCTGGTTGGGGGGGCGCAGACGGGGGGCGCACATTGGCAGGGAGTAGAGGGTCAGCCGCCACAGACAAGCGGCTAGGCAGTTGCAGCCCTTGCATCA
>NW_015697320.1:0-229 GCF_001515625.1 Sinocyclocheilus rhinocerous
ATATTTATTAATATTATTAAATGGATGCCGCCTTATTGGGACAATGAAGCCCTCCCTGCACCAATCGCTAACCATACCAATAACACTGAATTATTATTCACTTATTTTTATTGAAAATAAATGCCTTTACGATCTGATATGTGATGGGAAAAAGAGACGAACGAGTTTGGCAAAAGGCGGATTCGAAATTGGAATTCGAACTCGAATTTTGTTTGCATAATTGAAATAT
>NW_015697321.1:0-229 GCF_001515625.1 Sinocyclocheilus rhinocerous
GAATTTTCAGCATCATTGCTCCAGTCTTCAGCGTCACATGATCCTAATATGCTGATTTGCTGCTCAAGAAACATTGAATATTATTATCAATGTTGAAAACAGTTTGCGCTGCATAATATTTTTGCTACATTTTTTGCTACAAGAACAGCATTTATTTGAAATAGAAATCTGAAAATGTCTTTATCGTCACTTTTGATCAATTTAATGCATCCTTGCTGAATAAAAATAT
>NW_015697322.1:0-229 GCF_001515625.1 Sinocyclocheilus rhinocerous
AAGCACCAGGAACAGTCTGGTGTGGCCCTCGAGCGATCTCTCCCCTGCTCCAGCAGGAGGAGGAGTATTCAGGACGAAGGAGGGGATCCATGGACACAACGGAAACAAAACACTGAGGAAAAAACGGAAACAAAAATGGAGGGATCACACAGAGGTAACTGTTTTGGTCGGGCCTTCTGTCACAATACGCTGGAGCATGGGAACGAGGAAACGAGGAGACGTGGAGATT
>NW_015697323.1:0-229 GCF_001515625.1 Sinocyclocheilus rhinocerous
AAGAAAAAACATAGAATTGCGAGATATAAACAAACTCAGAATTGCAAGATATAAACGCAAACTCAGAATTACAAGAAAAAACTGTAGAATTGCGAGATATAAACGTAGAATTGCAAGATTTAAACTTAAACTTTTTTATAAAGAATATAAAAAAGAGAGAAATTTTTTTTTTTTCATTGAATACATTTTTTGGGTTACACTTTATTTTAAGGTGTCCTTGTTACAGTGT
>NW_015697324.1:0-229 GCF_001515625.1 Sinocyclocheilus rhinocerous
AAGTAAAATAAATGCATTAGTCAAAAAGCAATTAACATATAATTTCAAACTACAGGGGCTAATTTAACCAGCTGGATGCAAAGAAAAAAAAAGTTTAAGCTCATCCAGCGTTCCAATCAATATTTACACCTGTTGCACCAACTAAAACTACAGCCATGCACAACTACGCCAGTGTAGATGATTTGCAATAGTTACAAACTTTGCTATAAATAAAGAAGTAAAATGTTTG
>NW_015697325.1:0-229 GCF_001515625.1 Sinocyclocheilus rhinocerous
AATTAAGTTTTTTGAAAATCTAAAAATGCACAAAGTTTCCTGTGATGGGTAGGTTTAGGTGTAAGGTTGGTGTAGGGCAATAGAATATACTGTCTAAAAACTTTCCGCATTTTTAGATTTTCAAAAAACTTAATTCTGTATGATTTATAATTTGTTTCTCTGTTTCTGCTGGGATTGGCATCCGATGTTAACTAGGATTTACACAAGCTTCAGTCTGGATCCAGAACAC
>NW_015697326.1:0-229 GCF_001515625.1 Sinocyclocheilus rhinocerous
AAGTATTCTCTGTGTGAGGTGCATCTCCATCAGAACATCATCATGGAGACATTGCTTTCTCCTTACCTCTGAACCAATGACTTTTAGAAAAATTTTGTTCAGGCAGTTGGTCATGTTTCCAGCCATAAGGTCCCCTTTTGAGGTTGACCGAAGTTTGCGGTAAAAATAATGACTAGGTCCATGAATGTCAGGGGTCCGGGCCCTGTGTTTCTCTCTCTCACCACCAGAG
>NW_015697327.1:0-229 GCF_001515625.1 Sinocyclocheilus rhinocerous
AAGCTAAAAGCTTTTAAGAAAATAAAAGAAATTAAATAAAAATGAAAATTATCTGTGCATGTTTCTGTCCTGATTTCTCTTCTGATTACAGGAGAAAGCAATAATGTATGGATAGAAGATTCGTATTTTAGATTAAAGTCTTAATGATGAATTTGCTTATTACAAACACAAAGCTTTTCACTTTACAAGACATTAACTGATGGACTGGAGTTGTGTGGATTACTTGTGG
>NW_015697328.1:0-229 GCF_001515625.1 Sinocyclocheilus rhinocerous
CAATTTCATAAACACATGACGACATATCTAATCTCACACTATTTGTAAGTCTTCTTAATCCAGTTTAGATTCCAGCTAAAAGCTATTGCTCTTAGTCAGCCCACCACAGTTGGTGCGTATTTGAAGGAACACTGTTGAGACGTCTGAGGTTTTCCCTCCACCGCTCATCCTCCCACACAGCACGCTCGGTTACTTAGATTTGTCACATTAACTAACTCAAGCAGGGCCG
>NW_015697329.1:0-229 GCF_001515625.1 Sinocyclocheilus rhinocerous
AAGTGAAAGGTGTAAAGATGGAAGCACAACAGACAATTATATTTTATTGTCAAACATTACACCAAGATCACAAATTCAAAAGTGAAAGCGTCCAGTCATACTGGTTTTGTCGCAAGTTTATAGCCTATATCAGTGTGAAAATTTCCTCGCCGTCACATCCCTAATGTGCATATGCTGTTGCATTTGTAATAACTTTTAAGACTGTTATTTTGCAGAGTTTACTGACAAA
>NW_015697330.1:0-229 GCF_001515625.1 Sinocyclocheilus rhinocerous
AAGTGAAAGGTGTAAAGATGGAAGCACAACAGACAATTATATTTTCTTGTCAAACATTACACCAAGATCACAAATTCAAAAGTGAAAGCATCCAGTCATACCGGTTTTGTCGCAAGTTTATAGCCTACATCAGTGCGAAAATTTCCTCGCCGTCACATCCCTAATGTGCATATGCTGTTGCATATGTAATAACTTTTAAGACTGTTATTTTGCAGAGTTTACTGACAAA
>NW_015697331.1:0-229 GCF_001515625.1 Sinocyclocheilus rhinocerous
AACTGTACCACAGTACAATGTAGGTAATGGCATATGTTTCATGTTACATTGGGCACTCCCAACCAGGTACAATATTCTGATTGTTTGCAACTTGTTTTTAAGCCCATAAATAATAAAGTACTCGTTCTAATAAATAATAAAGTACTCGCGTAAGCATGGTTGCCAGGTTGACAAAAATAAGTTTCACACTTAGCAGATATTTCCGTATTGTGCAAGTGGGAAGCTCTGT
>NW_015697332.1:0-229 GCF_001515625.1 Sinocyclocheilus rhinocerous
AAGGAATAGTTCACACAAAATTAAAATTATGTCATTATATACTCACCTTAATATGTTCTAAAGCCGTTAGTTTCTCTTCAACCTAGAACATAAAAATGTAAATTTTCAGAATAAAAAGAAAAGGTGCAATCAAGCTAAAACGACAAAAAGCAGAATAAATTTATCATGATCTTGATAATATTCACAGAAAATAAGGTAAGGTCATTGACATACTCTTCCCAGTGGCATT
>NW_015697333.1:0-229 GCF_001515625.1 Sinocyclocheilus rhinocerous
AAGGAATAGTTCACACAAAATTAAAATTATGTCATTATATACTCATCTTAATATGTTCTAAAGCCGTTAGTTTCTTTTCAACCTAGAACATAAAAATGTAAATTTTCAGAATAAAAAGAAAAGGTGCAATCAAGCTAAAACGACAAAAAGCAGAATAAATGTATCATGATCTTGATAATATTCTCAGAAAATAAGGTAAGGTCATTGACATACTCTTCCCAGTGGCATT
>NW_015697334.1:0-229 GCF_001515625.1 Sinocyclocheilus rhinocerous
TGGTCTGAGTGATCCTCACTGAACAGAAGGAGTCTGGTCTCGGAAACACGGTTGCGTGACGGTCGTCCGGTCGTGATCTGTGACAAGCTGCAAAGCGGATCAGAGCATCTCCAGAGACGAGAGAAGCAGAGACATGAAGGGGGAGTGAAGATCCAGACGCTCCCCCTGGGGCTTCCCAGACAACATCCAGCAGCGCTTATGAAGCAGGAGTCAAACTCTTTTTGTTCGA
>NW_015697336.1:0-229 GCF_001515625.1 Sinocyclocheilus rhinocerous
AATCAAGACTTTGTAAAAGAGCATAATAGGACCCCTTTAAAAGCATTTCAAAATAATCCTTTCCAATCACATTCCAGAAATGTTTATAAAATTAAGATGGAAGACCATCTAGACCATGAGCTTTCTCTGATGATAAATCTTTTACAGCTTTTGTCACCTCTTGAAAAGCAATTGGTGAATCAATAACCTCCTGTTGTTCAGGCGTCAACTTTTTAAGACATGAAAATAA
>NW_015697337.1:0-229 GCF_001515625.1 Sinocyclocheilus rhinocerous
ACAAATCTGCTTCAAAGATAAAATTAAATGAATTGCTAATTACAATTTAAAAACATGTAAAGCTTGTACAAATTCTAGAAATCGTTAATATAAATACTTATAATAAATAAATAAAATAAAAACACTGCACGTTTAATTTAGGCTAGTTCACTTTTGTTCTCTTAAGTTTTTTCCTTAGGTCCTTAATTTGTCAAGTTTTACGTAAAGTGTTTTTATTATTATTATTATT
>NW_015697338.1:0-229 GCF_001515625.1 Sinocyclocheilus rhinocerous
GCTATAACTAGTAGTAAAGAGGAAGAGATGATCGGTTCACGTGCCACTTAACACTGACAATGCGCCGATAGACAAGACAGAGCAGGTTACTGTTGGTGTGAAACAAAGTCTCAGCTTTCTAAATGCTCTTTTTTTAAAGAAATTCAAACAGTAAATATTTTGTGTCTCTTTAATGTGACAGATTGCTGTAGTACCTCAGTTCAAGCGGTTCAAATGTGAATCGATCACT
>NW_015697339.1:0-229 GCF_001515625.1 Sinocyclocheilus rhinocerous
ACACACACACACACACAGGACCGAAAGCTGGTTGACACAGTCACGGGGCATTGTTTGGAAATCGTTGGTATCTCACAGCGCAGTGTTTTTTATGTTGTTTGTAATTAAGGTGATCCTCCGCTCCCTGTCGCAACTTTATTTTTAACTCGCCGTTATCTTTTGTCGGTGGCATGAATAATTGCCACAGCTGATGGGGAGCCAACTGGGAATTGATCCGGGAACCCAATCT
>NW_015697340.1:0-229 GCF_001515625.1 Sinocyclocheilus rhinocerous
ACACCGCCTTGTTTGTTTCGTGCCACGGTTACGCATAACTCTAAATCAGAATCTAAACCCACGTCTTTATAAATGTATATATATAGAATCTATAGAATTAATATCTATAGAATTATATTCTATAGAATTAATCTATAGAATATAGATTATAAACACAGGGTGTTAAACAAATATTCACGTTTATATATATGTAAATAACACCGATGAAAAACACACTTACCATCGTAAT
>NW_015697341.1:0-229 GCF_001515625.1 Sinocyclocheilus rhinocerous
ACATATTAGTACCTTTCGAACTGTACATGGTGAAAAGGGAAAATACAATTGAATAAACAGAAATCCAGATTATGAAACCAACAAAATTTTACTATTTTCTTCTACCTTGTGTAGTTTTGTTCATGGTATTTGAGAACTAGGGCATGTCGAGTAATCTGTCCCTGTTGGCATCTGTGCTAATTTTACTCAATCTTAAGCGACAGATGGATTTGTATCAAACTACAAATCA
>NW_015697342.1:0-229 GCF_001515625.1 Sinocyclocheilus rhinocerous
ACATAATGCTTGTGCGACTGTAAAACAGCTCATCGACGTCCTCCATGTCCACCTCCTCGGAGAAAGACAGGCGGAGCGTCAAGCCCTCTCTCCGGGGGGGAAGAACCGCAGGGCGGGCTACCGAACCTCGAGAGAGCGCTAGATCTAGGGAACGCGGGGTGGAGATAGGGAGAGCCCGTCTCCTACCCGTCCGCCAGATCATGTGCGATCCCCGCGATCTCAATCGCCG
>NW_015697343.1:0-229 GCF_001515625.1 Sinocyclocheilus rhinocerous
AGCTTTTTATGCTCCTCACTGGACAGATGGGTTTCCTGTAGTAAAGCCACATCAGCCTTTTCTTTTTTCAAAAAGGTTTCTTTTACGTTTAATTGGATGACCTAAGCCTCTTACATTAAAGGACATAACATTAAGTATGTTAGCCATTCAAGGACATACATATCCGTATTGTAATGTATGACCAAAAAAAAATTAAAAAGGGAAGAAAAAGAGAAGGTATAGAATATAG
>NW_015697344.1:0-229 GCF_001515625.1 Sinocyclocheilus rhinocerous
ATAAATAATTATAAACTATATATACAAAACACAACAAAATTGCTAAAATTTAACTGAAATTAAAATGAAAACAAATTTCAAAAATCTAAATAAATACTATGATAGCATCTAAATGGTATTACATTACTGCTGTCATGCTGGTAGTACACAATATTTTCTCATGTAGTTATGTTTTATGCACTAATTTTTTCAGTTAATTTTGTAACTTGTAAACAGAAGTCTGGTAGTA
>NW_015697345.1:0-229 GCF_001515625.1 Sinocyclocheilus rhinocerous
TCATCAGCTACGGTGAGCCACGACAGACACTCTAAACATCAGCTCACGTACATTCCACTTGTCATGTCTTTTCATGTCACCTCAACCAAATGCTACAGTTTCAGTCTGTAGGGCTGAGGTTTTGTTGGTTAAATTGAATAAACCACAGTAGACAAGTCTGAATAGCTTGAAAGTGACGTATTAGAGTAAATCAACTTCAGTAACACAATACCCGGAACAAGACCCCTTA
>NW_015697346.1:0-229 GCF_001515625.1 Sinocyclocheilus rhinocerous
TGTAAACGGTGCTTGATCTGTGCAGATTTATCTCCTGATTCAGACAAGATGACTTTCACTTCATGGAGGAAGCATTATTATGGATTATGGACTATGGCATTTCGGCCGTAAGCAATGGTTTGAAGTTAAAAATGTCTGAATGATGGATTTGTTTCTTACAAACACACAGCTTTTCTCTTCACACGACGTTAATTGATGGACTGGAGTGGTGTGGATTACTTGTGGATTA
>NW_015697347.1:0-229 GCF_001515625.1 Sinocyclocheilus rhinocerous
ATATCATTGGCTACTGCTTGCACTGAAATTTAATGTGGAATAATAAACATTTTGTCTTTTTCCCCTCTATATATAGGGTATATTTATATATTTTTGATTAAAGTCATGTCAGCCCTATTACCATAACTTCCCCTAACAAGTGCATAAATAATAAAATAAATTGTATCATATATTTTGAGATTTATTTTAAAAATATTACATAATCAGTCCTGTTACCATGAGTTTGTAC
>NW_015697348.1:0-229 GCF_001515625.1 Sinocyclocheilus rhinocerous
AATCATAATATTTATATTTAAGTGTATTGTATTTATAGAATTTTATTTTGTCATTAATTCTTTTGTATTTTTATCCTTTTGTATTGTCTTAAGTTGTCCAAGTTGTTAAAAATTTAATTTTTCTTAATAAAAGCTATATATTGAATTTGTTTGGATGGATTGCCATTTTGTTGTCTATTAGTCGCATGTAGTCGTTTAATAGCGGTCTAATTGATGACTAGTCTATTCT
>NW_015697349.1:0-229 GCF_001515625.1 Sinocyclocheilus rhinocerous
ACAGAGTAAACCCTAATGGCCTGTAACCTGCCATGTCAATATTCTCTGTTTGTTGTCTATAGATCTAATGTGTGCTCTTGTGGATTCGGCACAAAGGCCAAACAACAGGAGTGAAATGCAATCAGTTTTATTGAGCAGCTCATTCTGATACCGGAGTGATACCGGAACGCAAGCGCTTCATGAAGAGACCGACATGGATCTTTTAAATCACTTTCCTCAGTCTCTCCCT
>NW_015697350.1:0-229 GCF_001515625.1 Sinocyclocheilus rhinocerous
AAAAAAAAGGCTGTATCCAGGGACCAGAAAACTTCAGAGACCTGGGCCAGTTAGAATTCATCTAGCAACAGCATGGCAACAAACGCTCAGAATACCTTAGCAACCAAATAGCAACACCCTTGAAATCACTCACAATACTTTAGCACCTTTTTCATGGGCAATTACAAGAAAATGTCTTAATGTCAGTGTTTTAAATTTTCAAGCCCTGAGATTTTAGCTATTATTTTGA
>NW_015697351.1:0-229 GCF_001515625.1 Sinocyclocheilus rhinocerous
AGTAGAAACTGGCCATAGACATTCAAAACAGGCCTGTGATGGCCAAAAATGTTGATTGTTCAAAATGTGTTTATGCCAACTAGGTAGGCAGCTCATTATGTTTTGAGACACAGCCATTGCTTATTTGCTGCCCATCACAGTCACTCAGTTAAAGAGTAAAGATCAGTATCGTTTAATTTTTGCCATATATATATCTCATGTAAAGGTACGTGAAGACACTGATATAAAA
>NW_015697352.1:0-229 GCF_001515625.1 Sinocyclocheilus rhinocerous
TTACAACTTTTTTGTGACACATACCTGACCCTCAAAATCCTCTATGACAGCCGCCATAGCCACGGCCCCAGCCATCGTTTCACCCCCAAACTATAGATCTGTATAGATTTAACAGACAAACCCAATGATTTTAAACGAGTTTAAACACAAGCACACACAACAAAGCCACATTCTCACATTCAACGCTTATTTAAACATATTTACAACATCTACATTTGTTTAACAGTTA
>NW_015697353.1:0-228 GCF_001515625.1 Sinocyclocheilus rhinocerous
TGCCTCCTTATTATCTAATCCT
The DNA here is from genome assembly GCF_001515625.1 of Sinocyclocheilus rhinocerous. Lineage (NCBI taxonomy): Eukaryota > Metazoa > Chordata > Actinopteri > Cypriniformes > Cyprinidae > Sinocyclocheilus > Sinocyclocheilus rhinocerous. The sequence goes on from NW_015697353.1 coordinate 23, forward strand.
CCTTCAACAAAACAATAATCTTGTTTCCTCATGGGGACCAAAACAAAATATATACTGTATATATAAATATATTTTTTTTAAAGTCCCCACAAGGTCAAAATTTACTTGTATTACTATAGCTGTCGGGACATTTGGTCCCCTTAATGTAGGGAATACCAAGTACACACACACACACACACACACACACACTTAACCTTGTATATACT
>NW_015697354.1:0-229 GCF_001515625.1 Sinocyclocheilus rhinocerous
TACTACTAGATTAACTAAGAAAGTTTAAACATGATTAAAGAAACAGCCAGTAAAAATAAGAACAAACACACAAATTACAAGCATAGATAAATACAACAGAATATGTTACAGAATAAGAATAAGGTTGGTAGTATTCAAATACAGAAATGTAAGAATTCGGGAAAATAACACTGCAGAGTGTTCACTGTAGGGCTGAACGATTAATTGCATTTGCGATAATATCGCGATA
>NW_015697355.1:0-229 GCF_001515625.1 Sinocyclocheilus rhinocerous
ACCAACGTGTGCGCACGCATGTGTGTGTGTGTATCAGCTCCCCGACTCAGACTGACATTTCACTCTTGTGAGTGAGAAGAGCTCAATGCAGGACTTAATTTCCCAACTTGTGTACATTTTGTAAACATTTAATTCGAGGTATGAACATCATTGCTCCCAGAATAATGTAAATAGTAACTATAGTAAATGATTATTTTTATACAGTATGTTATATATATATATATATATA
>NW_015697356.1:0-229 GCF_001515625.1 Sinocyclocheilus rhinocerous
ACATCCAAAAGGTTTTGGTGCAGCCAGAGGTTAAAGAAGGAGTTCAGCTTTGACTTCAGCCCAAACCAAAGGAAATGCATTGGACGGGAATCGAACCCAGGTCAACTGCTTGGAAGGCAGATATTCACACCACTAAACCACCAACGCAGGTGGATGACACCTGCTTGCACGGTCAGTAAGAACACTCAAAGCACATGAGTTGCTGATAGGGCTAGAGGAGCTGATGCGA
>NW_015697357.1:0-229 GCF_001515625.1 Sinocyclocheilus rhinocerous
TTACATTACCATTTTAAAATTTGGGGTCAGTAAGAATTTTTTTTTTGAAAGTATTATTAATTTTAATCAGCAAGGATGCATTGATAAAAATTTTTTTTTATCAAGTCATTGACTTGATAAAAAAAAACACAGTAAATACTATTATAATGTTGCAAAGAATTATATTCATTAAAAAAATTTATCAGTTTCCACACAAATTTTACACAGCACAACCATTTTCAAAATTGAT
>NW_015697358.1:0-229 GCF_001515625.1 Sinocyclocheilus rhinocerous
TTAAAGGCCCCAGCATACTTCATTGTGCATGTTTTGCTTCATCTAAAGCACTTGTTTAGTGTGTTGGCACTACCTAATGGACCTTTTTACATTTTACCACTCACGTCTTTCACTAGTTTTGAGTGAATGGCCGCTTACTGGTAAAACAACCAAGAGTTGGCTCTTCAAGTGACATTGAGTGATGAAAAAGTCCCAAAGATTTAAAGACTGGCTGTTTTCTACCAACTAT
>NW_015697359.1:0-229 GCF_001515625.1 Sinocyclocheilus rhinocerous
ACAGCGAATATATGATAGAAAACAAAGAGAAATCTTACATCTTATGAATGGGTCACAGCTTGAGAGGGTTTTTTCTCTGGGGTCTGGGTGTTTCATGATGCCACAGTGCCTGCAGCAGGTGGTTTTGTCTTTGTCCTAGAGGACTTCGTTAAAAGCTGAACAAATCATTTTGGATCCTGGTTGTATTTGAGGAGCTTGTGGCAATTGTTTTTAGGGGTGTGGTGGCCTC
>NW_015697360.1:0-229 GCF_001515625.1 Sinocyclocheilus rhinocerous
ACCATCATACTCTGCTTATTTGAGCACCGGTACGGCCGTTGCATTGTAACACATAATTTCATTGAAATTAAACAAACTTCAATTAATCTATATGTGATGGTGCCGGAGACGCCGCCATTTCACATTCTCTGTTTCACCGGAGTTAACTCCGCCCCTGGTGTGATGCGGCATCGTCTAGTTGCCACGCCCCCCTTGACTTTTACATGGTTTCGACTATGTCCTGTAGACC
>NW_015697361.1:0-229 GCF_001515625.1 Sinocyclocheilus rhinocerous
ACCATTTTCTAAACTATAGCGAATAAGCTGTGATAATGTGAGAAAGGTGTCTGAATAAATGTTGGTTTGACTGTATGTGAGGCTTGAAGTGTCTTTCAATGCAGTGCTTGATAAATATTGGGGTATTTCTTTCCATCAAAGAGAGAAAAAAATCAAAGTTCTGTCATCATTTACTCACACTCACGTTGTTCCAAACCCATAAGACTTTGGTTAATCTTCGAAACACAAA
>NW_015697362.1:0-229 GCF_001515625.1 Sinocyclocheilus rhinocerous
TGATTAATTATCCTCAAATTTCTGAGTGTGATTTACTGGGAACAGTGTTATTTTCTCTCCCTCAGAGGACAAATTGAAGAATTTCAGGACCGGTATGTCGTCCAACGCCGGCCGGAGCCACCCACACCTCCACCCGCAGAGATGGATGAACTGAGCCGAAAACTGACAGGCGCGACCCCTTTCATCACACACACATGCAATTAAACCGTAAACTGATAATAGACATTCA
>NW_015697363.1:0-229 GCF_001515625.1 Sinocyclocheilus rhinocerous
TTTATTGTTCAAGCCGATCTACTACGCATGTATGGAACACGTCCGAGGAGCGTACCATCAGCGTATGCTTTTGGAAGTATAAATACAAGTAGTCCGCGTCCACGCTGTCCGTGTACGCATCCGGATTGCTCATGCAGAAAGTATAACACAGGCTTAAGAGAACAAAGGAATTTAAAAAGAATGATTTTTATTCAACCGCGAGAGAGTGACATAGTGAGTAAGCAGCATA
>NW_015697364.1:0-229 GCF_001515625.1 Sinocyclocheilus rhinocerous
TGTCAATGGGCAGAAGACTGAGAACAGGCTTACCAACTCTGCCGTCTCATTTCACACCAAAACTTCCAGACGCAGACAAACTGAAACAGTTTGAATCCAGTCAACGTGCTTGCACAAGACATTCATACAATAAGAGACATAGAGCAAGATCTTTGTCACCACTAAAACCTGGACAGACTGTTTGGATTAGGGACCAAGCCATCCCTGGGAAAGTGATCCGACAGCAGGC
>NW_015697365.1:0-229 GCF_001515625.1 Sinocyclocheilus rhinocerous
AATGATGCTGAAAATACAGCTTTGCATCACAGAAATAAATTATATCATAAAGTATATTAAAATAGATACCCATTATTTGAATTTTCAATAATATTTCACAATATTACCTTTTTTTTGTATTTTGGGTCAAATAAATCCAACCTTTAAGAGCAGACCAGACTTCTTTAAAAAAACAAAAAAACAACAAGCTGAATTTTCAGCATCATTACTCCAGTTTTCAGTGTCACAT
>NW_015697367.1:0-229 GCF_001515625.1 Sinocyclocheilus rhinocerous
ACTAATGGCTGCTGAAAATTCAGCTTTCCCATCATAGGAATACATTATATATTAAAATATATTCAAATAGAAAGTGATTCTTTTAAATTATAATAATATATCACAATATTACGGTTTTTGTTGTATTTTTCAGATGCATCAGATGAATCAGATACATAAATGGAACAAGGCTGTGCATTATTGCAATGCTTTCACCACCGCTTGTGACAACTTAATCTCTGTGAATGTA
>NW_015697368.1:0-229 GCF_001515625.1 Sinocyclocheilus rhinocerous
ACCACACACACCTTACTTAAAAGGAGGCTGTTCTTGCATTGGCCTTGAATCGGACCCAGGTCTCCCGCGTGGCAGGCGAGAATTCTACCACTGAACCAGCAATGCTTGGCTGTCTTAAAGAGATGCGCAAGGTAGGAAATGCAGCTGGACCTCCCTCAAAGAAGAACCACACACACCTTACTTGAAAGGAGGCTGTTCTTGCATTGCCCCTGGAATCTGACCCAGTTCT
>NW_015697369.1:0-229 GCF_001515625.1 Sinocyclocheilus rhinocerous
CTTTAAGAAAGCCTCTAGAGATCAGTTGCCGGTCGCACCAGCTGTGCGTAAGCTACAACTTAGCCTAGTTTTGATGTAAATGCACAAGTTGCAACTTGCGCGCTACTAAATATTTTAGCATTGCACCAATAAACTTTTGAAGTTGAAACATAACTCTATGTACAGTATAAACTAAATATTTACGAAAGTCTCCGACCAGGAGTAATGATTGGAATAAAATAGCAGTTTG
>NW_015697370.1:0-229 GCF_001515625.1 Sinocyclocheilus rhinocerous
ACTATACTTTGCCCACCCACTTAAACATGGCCTCGCCTCTGGTCCGAAAGCCCCTGCCCCCCAGAACATGCAGATTCTGGAGCTATTTCTATAGCCATTTTCCCCTGGTTTTGTTGTGCAAACCTGCCCTAGAGCCACCCCAGATCTAGATGAGTCTGTTTCTTCATGGGAACAGATATGGAGAATCTTACACTCTAAAAAATGCTGGGTTAAATTCAACCCAGTGCTG
>NW_015697371.1:0-229 GCF_001515625.1 Sinocyclocheilus rhinocerous
CTGCTGACTGCAGTCATAGTGCTGTGTGTCCACATCCATACAAACAACACAAACTACACACCTGAATTGTGGAAATGTCTTCATGAAATGGGTAATGATGAACGACACAATTATTCTAACTTTTAGCATTAAAAACAAAATGTATACAGTCATAATCATAATCATATGACGGGAATAAAGTGATAATAGCTGAACTGGTTGTGCTTGTAGATGAATGGATTTACTATCA
>NW_015697372.1:0-229 GCF_001515625.1 Sinocyclocheilus rhinocerous
ACTCGGGGGCGTGGCGTCCCTCTTGTGCAGAGGCTGTGGGCCGGCGGCCATCTTGTGCAGAGGCTCTGGGCTGAAAGGCATGACGTGAGCAGGATCTGGTGTGGCAGCTGTGGCATGAATAAATCCTGACATGGCGGTCAGGGCATGGAAGCACTCTGGTGCGGTGGGCACTATAGGATTGCAAGGCTCCTCATCTGCAATTCCTACAGTAAATGAGGAACCACTCAAC
>NW_015697373.1:0-229 GCF_001515625.1 Sinocyclocheilus rhinocerous
ACTGTATTCATTTTTTATTTATAATTTATTTAACCAGGAAACAAACAAACAAAATAACAAAATAAATAACCAGTGTAGGACACTTATGTAATCACAAAAATGACATTATTAATTACATTACAATATTTAGCCACTACAAACAAAGGGGTCTATTTTTACCCTTTACAAGGATAAATCCTATACATTCCCTATACAAAAAAAAGAAATACATTTAAAATATTAAATATTA
>NW_015697374.1:0-229 GCF_001515625.1 Sinocyclocheilus rhinocerous
AGAAGGAACAAGTGGAATCGATGAGTTCAAGGTTTGCAGAAAGGACAAGAAAAATCGATGATTTCCAGGAACGAAGAAGAACAAAGTCAGTGTGTACGGGTGTTGGTGCGTAATGTGCCGTTGCGTGAGTGGTGCTGATCACCAGTAGAAGACTGGGCTCCAATTAAGGCCTGTTAACCCCAGGCCACCGTCCCTGCGTGCTGTCCTAGTGGACCCAGGGGGGCTGGAT
>NW_015697375.1:0-228 GCF_001515625.1 Sinocyclocheilus rhinocerous
AATTTAAGGGGGTCTGAATACTTTCCGTACCCACTGTATGTGGAGGGGTGTGCCTCCAAAAATACTAAATTACCCTGAAGGGAAATAGGATATAAATGCGCTTGTGTTTGTCTAAGACTGACTGACTCACTGTGCTTAGTTTAAAAATATGGATGACCAAATGATGAAAAAAGACAGACTGATACAGAGAGAGGGTTGGGTAGGGAGGAAGTGCAAGGCTGTTACTGG
>NW_015697376.1:0-229 GCF_001515625.1 Sinocyclocheilus rhinocerous
ATAAAAAAATGTAGCCGAGGAAGTTTCTGAATTGTGGTTGACTCGCCTGATATACAGTACACATATGATGACTATATACTGAATATAATACTATATACAGTGGAGAGGTGAAGCATATGAATCGATTGATTCTCTAGTGGCACATATGGAAAGGATTTCAAACTCATAACCACAAACGCTGTTGTTCAGGTGGGGATTTAGAAGAAACGTGGATCGTCCTTTTCCATAC
>NW_015697377.1:0-229 GCF_001515625.1 Sinocyclocheilus rhinocerous
ACCCCCACTTTATTGGTATTTAGTAGCCTATGTTTATGCTGAACTGTATTATTGAACAGATGGCGCTGTATTAAGCAGTATATAAGAATTGTTTCTGTTGCTCATAAAAACTTTTCTGTGAATTTGACAAATATTGCATTTAATTTACTTCATCTGTGATAAGAGTATGCAAACACCATGAGAGCGTTCCCCTTCAGGAACTCGAGCTGCGTCGAAACGCTATGGGAAC
>NW_015697378.1:0-229 GCF_001515625.1 Sinocyclocheilus rhinocerous
AAAAAAGATATTACTGTTAGTATTGTATTTTTACAGTATAAAATTTAATTATATGCAGTATAAAATATGTTTAGTAAATAGTCAAACTTTTGACAACTAATAAGCTTACAGTTCTTAAGCACATTATTCGTTTTTGCTGCTTTCTAAAAAAACACTGTGTCAGAACTGTCTGTGAAACATCAGATTTCTACATCTATAGTTTTCATGTTATTAGATTTTTAACAAAAAT
>NW_015697379.1:0-229 GCF_001515625.1 Sinocyclocheilus rhinocerous
ACTTCCAACCTCAGTGAGTTCGAGTCAAACACACGTTACGTTAACATATTGACCATAAGATGTCGCCATGATGCCACAAGAGCATTTCGTGTTTTTGTGTCAATTATGGCAAAAACAGAAAATAAATTAACACAAAAATGCTGCCGTTTGTTTTGAAAACAACTAAACATTAAGGTATCATATTCTAAACTTAAAGGTCCCATATTGTCAAAACTGAAATTTCCTGGCT
>NW_015697380.1:0-229 GCF_001515625.1 Sinocyclocheilus rhinocerous
ATGGAGGGAAAGTACTTCCTCCTACAGAAAAGCCTTAAAAACTACGATATCTGCTTACTTTTCGTCTCTTTAGAAGAAAACAAACACAATCTCAGGTATTTATTCAGTACACTGGCTAAATTAACGAAAAATAAAGCATCAACAGGCACTGACATTTCCCAGCAGCACAGCAGTAATGACTTTAAGAACTTCTTTACTTCCAAGATCGATACTATTAGAGATAAAATTA
>NW_015697381.1:0-229 GCF_001515625.1 Sinocyclocheilus rhinocerous
GGAAAAAAAAAAAAAGGAAAACCTATGCTGGTTTTAAAGTGGTTTTGGTCATTTTTTTAGCAGGCCAGGCTGGTCTTAACTTGTTTTTAACTGTTTTTATACTGAATCAACTGGTTTTAGTTTGATTAGCATATAAATATGTTAACAACATGCTAGTAACTTGCTAATCATGCTAGAAACAGGCTAACAAAATGTTAGTAACTTGCTAATCATGCTAACAACATGCTAG
>NW_015697382.1:0-229 GCF_001515625.1 Sinocyclocheilus rhinocerous
TAAGGATAGAAAATCTTTGCCTCTATAAAGGTAAAAAAATGCACCCGTAAATCAATTTAAGGGGGCAAATATTGTCCTTTAATAGAAAATGTGTGACTGCGGTCTAAGTGGAAGAGAGGGGGGACGCAGAAGAATGTTAAATGCCCCAGGGGGTACGCCACTGTAAAACATTTGAGAACCACTGATCTAAATGATCCACAACATACAAACAACCTCAACATGGTTGAAA
>NW_015697383.1:0-229 GCF_001515625.1 Sinocyclocheilus rhinocerous
AGAACGTTCAAATGTCTAGTTTTCGTAGTGTGTTTAGAATGCAATTTAAACATGACTAAAACGTTTTTTAAACATTCTATTAATTTTATTTTCACCCAAAATATAACGTTATTTGAATAATTTATTTAAAGGTTACAGAAATTGTTATTTGTTTTAACAGTTAATTGTTTTTGCACAAACACGGCCCTTTCTATGTAAAATAGCTTTATTATTGTTCCTCATTCAGAAA
>NW_015697384.1:0-229 GCF_001515625.1 Sinocyclocheilus rhinocerous
ATAAATGTAGTAGTTAATATTGCATTAAACCATTACATTTGTTAACTAAATATAATTTTTTTATTATTATTATATAAAATAACAGATTTAATCTAGGATTGTTAAAATGTTTGCAGCAGGTAAATTGAATAATTTCTCTTGTTAACTTAATTTTTTTATCTAGTTCTTCAGGTTTATTCAAGTTCAAAATATTATTTCATATGATCAAATTAACCTGACTTCATTTAGA
>NW_015697385.1:0-229 GCF_001515625.1 Sinocyclocheilus rhinocerous
AGAACGTTCAAATGTCTAGTTTTCGTAGTGTGTTTAGAATGCAATGTAAACATGACTAAAAAGTTTCTTAAACATTCTATTAATTTTATTTTCACCCAAAATATAACGTTATTTGAATAATTTATTTAAAGGTTACAGAAATTGTTAATTGTTTTAATAGTTAATTGTTTTTGCACAAACACGACCCTTTCTATGTAAAATAGCTTTATTATTGTTCCTCATTCAGAAA
>NW_015697386.1:0-229 GCF_001515625.1 Sinocyclocheilus rhinocerous
ATAAATAATATATATATATATATATATATTCATACAAATATTATTTATATATATTTTATGTATTAATTCAACTGTACCTGCAGATGTGGTAAGTGTGTGATCAAGGCTGCAACGCCCCTGCTGGTGACGGCTGTACGGTCAAGACACAGTTCCTGGAGATCTTTTAGACTGATCAGTCCCTGCAGCCCGCTGTCACTCACCTGAGTGTTGCTAAGAGACAGCTTCTTCA
>NW_015697387.1:0-229 GCF_001515625.1 Sinocyclocheilus rhinocerous
CTCAAGCAGGTTTCAGGAACAACCAGCAAGTTCGATTGGGAGGAGAATAATCTGTGATTAGGAGTGTAAGGATGTAACAGTTCTGTTAAATAATGTGGCACCAAGCCAAGCAATGCTTTGTATGTCAGCATCATAATTTTAAAATTAACTCAGAACCTGACCGGGAGCCAATGCAAAGATTCTAAAACTGGAGTAATATGGTTGCATATCCTGGACCCAGTTAACCCTC
>NW_015697388.1:0-229 GCF_001515625.1 Sinocyclocheilus rhinocerous
ATAATTGATGGACAACTATGCCCGTGAAAAGACATCAGCAATCCGTGCAGAGAAAAGAAAAAGAAAAAAGAAAAAAAAAAAACGGGAAACCGAAGCCCATGCATCACTTTCAGGCACGTTCATAATCCTGTGATACTTTTTTTGCTGTCGACGTTAATAACGTGTTTTAATGTCGGAAATAATTTCACCAACGCATCTAATATTCTCTCTGAGTTTCCATGTTCCCTTA
>NW_015697389.1:0-229 GCF_001515625.1 Sinocyclocheilus rhinocerous
ATAATATATATATATAGAAAGTCTTCATACCCATTCATTTTTTTTTATTACATTTTATGTTGCATTGTTAAACTGCTTTAAATTACTTTTTCCCCCACATAAATCTACACCCCTCTCACAATAATGACAAAGCAAAACCCAGATTTAGCACAACTTTGCAAATTTATTAAAAAAGGAAACACTGAAAAAAATGACATTGCACAAGTCTTCATACCCTTAACTCAAAACT
>NW_015697390.1:0-229 GCF_001515625.1 Sinocyclocheilus rhinocerous
ACTGAAATGGTGGCCAACGGGATGAAGGTCCAAACTGCAGATTCAATGCAGCTTCAAAGGGCTATACATAATCCCATCCGAGGAATAAGGGTCTTACCTAGTGAAACGATCAGTCATTTTCTAAATAAAAATGTATATACTTTTTAACCACAAATTCTCGTCTTGCACTAGCTCCACGATGTGCGTCTAAATTCACGCATTACGTAATCACGTTGGAAAGGCTACGCGA
>NW_015697391.1:0-229 GCF_001515625.1 Sinocyclocheilus rhinocerous
ACAATTCAGTTGGAGGATATACTGTAGAAAAGTTTGGGGTCAGTACGTTTTTATAAAGGAATTAATACTTTTATTCAGCAAGGATGCATTAATCAAAACTAATGTTAAAAAAGATTTCTATTTCAAATAAATGCTATTCTTTTGAAATTTCTATTCAACAAAGAATCCTGAAAACTGTAAAACGGTCAAATATTTCTTAAGCATCAAATGATCATGTGACACTTAAGAC
>NW_015697392.1:0-229 GCF_001515625.1 Sinocyclocheilus rhinocerous
ATACAGTATACTAAAAATAGCAGTATGGTAGAATTCCATTCCAAATATTCTTAGTATAATATATAGTATGCATCTAATTATTGAGTCAAACTGAATATTCTTACCGCATACTACATCAGTAGTATGAGTGGTACAGTACAGGATACCGTGCATACTGCAAAAGAGTATTGAAAATAGTATGCAAAAAGTATAATGTGCCATAACGACATATTCTTAATCTTGAATATAC
>NW_015697393.1:0-229 GCF_001515625.1 Sinocyclocheilus rhinocerous
ATATAATACACACACACAGCTGTTTTACTTGACTTTAAAATGATAAATTTAGATATTTATTAGTCATGAAATTATCATCATTTATTCCAACCAGCAAACTGAATAAGTGTAAATACAAGTAATTCAGTAATAATAATTACATAAAATAATAATAATTAAAACAAAGGAAATTCAGTCTGATGGATGGTGTATGACACTGTCAACTGTATGTAAAGTATCAGATAAAAAA
>NW_015697394.1:0-229 GCF_001515625.1 Sinocyclocheilus rhinocerous
ATAAATAAAATTATATCGGCTTTATATCGGCCACCCTGCTTTCCATGATATCGGCATCGGCTGTCAAAAAACACATATCGGTCAACCACTAGTCTGGATAGCAGTGGCCAATTGAGTGACATCCCCGTTTACACTTGGTATTTACTAGGGCTGGGCGATATAGCTAAAAATTTTATCAAACGAAATAATGTTTCATATCGTTCGGTATTGATAATTATTGACATTTTTA
>NW_015697395.1:0-229 GCF_001515625.1 Sinocyclocheilus rhinocerous
ATATATATGCATATGCATGTTCCACGACAATTTTGAATAAGCAAAAGGTTTGGAACTACATGAGGGTAAGTAAATTATGACATAATTCTCCTTTTTAGATCAACTATCCTTTTAACATTGCTTTGCTTTGTTCAACCAAGTCATTTAAAGAAACATCCCAGGATCTTTAAGCATCCAGATGAGGGAAGGGGGCAAGCCACGGCATGGGGCCATCGTACGTCGGTTAACA
>NW_015697396.1:0-229 GCF_001515625.1 Sinocyclocheilus rhinocerous
ATATAAGCATTAAAAAAGTCTTATTTAGACAAGTATCAAACACAACTGGTTCCAACTAATCACAAATATCAAAAAATAAACAAATCAAATAAACTAATAAATAAAATCTACTACTAATTACAAATAACACCTCATGAATAAATGTTTCTCGCATTTCATATAAACCAACATCCAAATGACTGTGTGTGTTAGGGCTGCACAATTAATCGAATTTCTAATCGCGATTACA
>NW_015697397.1:0-229 GCF_001515625.1 Sinocyclocheilus rhinocerous
GATTTCGAGTAGAAGTAGTAAGGATGAAGTTTGTGTACATTTATTGTATAATACATTATTATATAATATATTCAGTATATTCTTTCTTTTTGTTATCATTCCTTTCTAACTTTTTCCATCCCTTCCTTATTTTCTGCTATTTTTTGTCTCTTGGTTTCACCTAACTTCTTTTCTATTTCTTTCTTTCTTTCCTCCCACTTTTTGTCTATTTTCCCTACCTGAGCAGCCC
>NW_015697398.1:0-229 GCF_001515625.1 Sinocyclocheilus rhinocerous
ATATTAAATATAATAAGGTATAATAATAAATCATTAAGAAATTAAATTAATAAAATTAAATATTTATATATTAGATATAATAATAAATAAAATTATATAAAAGCTTCAGTTAACTCACTTAAATCAGTTGCTCTGTCAGTATTTAATCAATTGGTCTTTTAATCTAGATTGTGTTTCCGGGTTATAGACTTGCTTTCAGATGCATCAGATATTTTTTTTTACAAACACT
>NW_015697399.1:0-229 GCF_001515625.1 Sinocyclocheilus rhinocerous
AAAAAGAAAAAAATTATAAAAGTAAATAAATAAAAATTATTGAATAATATAACATAAAATATATGCAAAAGTGCATAAAAATAAAAGAAAACTAAATAAAAAATATACATAGGTAAAAAAAGAAAAAATAATAAAAAAAAATCAAGAATATAATAATATAATATAATATAATATTTTAAAAAGCGTAAAGAAAATTAAAAGAAAACTAAATAATAAAAATACACAAGTA
>NW_015697400.1:0-229 GCF_001515625.1 Sinocyclocheilus rhinocerous
CATTTCTGTATTTGCTTAATTTGTATATTTGCTGCGTTTACTTATCTTATGATTATATGGATTTTTAACAGAAATGCATATAATCATAAGAAATAATATTAAGAACAATGTTCATTCAGAGTATATAATCAACATTTTACGATGTTTAACTGATCACATTATGCAAACAATATTAAGAACATAAAAAAATTACATAAAAATAAAAAGTTTCAGTTTAATAAGAAAGAAA
>NW_015697401.1:0-229 GCF_001515625.1 Sinocyclocheilus rhinocerous
ATAAGTGTTTGATCACCACATTTGAGTTATCATTGCAAAAAATATATAATTATATATATATATACATAATATCGGCATCGGTCTTTTTTACTCCCTAATATCGGTTTCGGTCCCCTAAAAAAAAAAACATATCGGTCGGGCTCTAATTTATACATAATAAATATACAAAGTACACGCATGTATAATTATGTAAACAAAAACGTATTTTGGATGCGATTAATCGCGATTA
>NW_015697402.1:0-229 GCF_001515625.1 Sinocyclocheilus rhinocerous
ATATATATATATAAACACACATGGACCTAGAGGCTTCAGGTCTTTTCCCAACCTGTTTCCCTCTTTCTTCTATCAGTGTGCCTGTATAAAAATGCAAAAAAGGTCATTGTTTAAGATTTCACTGTAATAGAGACCAAGAATAAAACAATTACAACAATAATAGTATATATATTTATTACAATTATACAAATTAGGGATGCACCGATACCGATACTGGTATCGGTATCGG
>NW_015697403.1:0-229 GCF_001515625.1 Sinocyclocheilus rhinocerous
ATCGCATCCAAAATAAAAGTTTGTTTACATAATATATGTGTGTACCGTATATATTTATATGCATATATAAATACATCATGTTTCTTAAGGCCTACACACATATATATTATGTAAACACAAACATTTATTTTGGATGTGATTAATCGATTTGACAGCACTAATAAAATACTAAATGTAGTCATGTAAAAAAATAATATACATGACATATATATATATATATACATCTACA
>NW_015697404.1:0-229 GCF_001515625.1 Sinocyclocheilus rhinocerous
ATATATATATATTATTTTGAATAATAATAATTATTAGTAGTAGTAGTAGTTTATTATTATGGAGTACATACTGTACTGTAAAATAAAAAATAGTAATATATATACTGTTTTATTTTATATTATTATTATTATTATTGAATACACTAGTATTATTGTAATCGTAATATATTTACAGAAAAAAACTGTAATCTTGTAAAATGTTATTACAATATAAAATAATGGTTTCTAT
>NW_015697405.1:0-229 GCF_001515625.1 Sinocyclocheilus rhinocerous
ATATTGCTTGATTTTGCTCAATTTTGCCAATGAAAATAGTACCAAACAAAGATTGCAGCACTGTTTTGCGTCTCTAAGCAATGGACGGTGTTTTCTTATTGAATAAATCAGCTTTTTGAATGAATCAGTTGAATAAATGATTCAAAGATTCACTCATTAACACAGTCAAAAGCTTTGTTCCTGAATGAATGCTGTCACCTACTGGCGGTTATAATTTAACATTTTGACT
>NW_015697406.1:0-229 GCF_001515625.1 Sinocyclocheilus rhinocerous
ATATTCTTTAATGAATTCGTCACATTATAATGGTCAGGGGATGGCACTAAACATATATTGTCTTAAACCGCATTGTTAAAAAAATAAATACAATAGGCCTAATAAATACATACGAATGTAGGCCTGTCAGTTTTTAATGATTTACGCTTAGTTTAATGATTGAATAGCCTATATTGAAAACCAAATTGAGTGCATTAAACATAGGCTAACATTGCATAACAAAACATCA
>NW_015697407.1:0-229 GCF_001515625.1 Sinocyclocheilus rhinocerous
ATAGTAATATACTACTAGGTCATGAAAAAAGTGTCAATATAATTTATTACTATAGTGTCATTTTCACCGTATACGGATTTTCAGTACACGGTGAAAATGGATCGATAGTGTACTCTTTACAAAACTCTTGCTATCTTTACAAATTGTCGATAAAGTGATATATTCTAATCAGCTAAACGAAAATAAAAAGCATACAACACAAAAAGCCCTGAAGTACCAATTCAGGGCT
>NW_015697408.1:0-229 GCF_001515625.1 Sinocyclocheilus rhinocerous
TGATAGTAGTAAGAAACTTGCAGGAGTTAATGTCCAATCTCAACATCAAAAATACACACGTTCCCTTCTAGATTAACTTTTTTTTCCCCCATTAAAAAGGTAATTTGCAAACCTTTGGCTATTACTACCAGACATTTCCACACAATCTCTTATTTAAATAGCATCAGAGCTTGAAGAAAAAACGCAGTACTAATGATACATTTGACACAAATTACAGATACAAATTAGA
>NW_015697409.1:0-229 GCF_001515625.1 Sinocyclocheilus rhinocerous
ATCAAAAGTGACAGTAAAGACATGATGTTACAAAAAAAATTCATTGTTTTTACTTTCCATTCATCAAACAATGCTACAATTTTTTATAATATTTCCACAAATATATTGTTGTTATAAATATTGTACTGTTATAAATTCTAATCCTTTTTTCAGCATTGATAAGAATTGTTTCTTGAGCACCAAATCAGAATATTCGATGGATTTCTGAATTCTAAAAATTAAGCTTTGC
>NW_015697410.1:0-229 GCF_001515625.1 Sinocyclocheilus rhinocerous
ATAGAGTTCCTCAAGCAGAACTGTATTTTACCTTTTACTGTATATTCAGCTAATATGTCAAGAAAGATATTCCGATTACAATGTCTACACACATTCAATGGGGACTTGGGGAAAAAAAATTGGTCACTTTATTTTAAGGTCCAATTATTGCTTATTAATAGTTAGTAAGGTAGCTGTTAAGTTCAGGTATTGGGCAGGATTAGGGATGTAGAATATGGTCATGTAGAAT
>NW_015697411.1:0-229 GCF_001515625.1 Sinocyclocheilus rhinocerous
ATCACATTTGACTATCGCAAAACAAAAGAGATTGAATTTTTGTGCAGTATGTTGATTGTAGCAAAGTTTTATATACACAAATGTAGATTTGTTAAAGCTTCTCCTTGTTTTACAGCATTTACAAAATATTTTAGAATTTTATTTCAATCCATAAAACATTTAAAAGCGAAGAGTGCCTTAAAACTCTCTAAACTTCTGTCAACATACATGGATTGACCCCTCCTGAAAT
>NW_015697412.1:0-229 GCF_001515625.1 Sinocyclocheilus rhinocerous
ATCATAGCACGATTCAGAAGATAAAAAAACGTGACTTGTAGTCTATAAAATAGGCTACGGTATAGCAAATTATTTTGCACACTCCCTGGCTTTGGGTCACGGACCTCAGTTTGAAAACCCCTCTTTTGAAAAAACCTGCATAGGCTGGTTAGGTATGTTTTGAAGCATGGCTGCTGGCTTAAGTTGGTCCTAAGCTGGTCATGAGCTGGTTTAAGCTAGTCATGTGCTG
>NW_015697413.1:0-229 GCF_001515625.1 Sinocyclocheilus rhinocerous
AATGGGGGCAAAAACAAAAGTGTTGCGTTTATAATTTAGTTCAGTATATATACACGCTATTCCATAAACACTAGGCTTGCTGCAGTAGTCTGTGTTACACGGTGTTTGGTTGTACACAGATTACATTACTTGCCCACTGCGCCACCACCCTCACTTTTTTTTATAGAATTTTTTTTTTAGTTCAGCTGGTAAACGTACGCTACAATTCTAAACTGAAAGCGTCTGCTCT
>NW_015697414.1:0-229 GCF_001515625.1 Sinocyclocheilus rhinocerous
ATCATTAAATTTTAACCAGGAAATATCATTTCTAATTTGAAATTCTAATTTCATTTGCAATCAAATTCTGGTTCCACCTGTTAGGCCGTCCTTTCTATCCTTCAACTAATTAATTAACTCAGCCCAAATTTTCATAGGTTTTTCCGTTTGGCTTAAGCCTGTTAGTAGTAAAACCCCAAAATAGAATTAGGGTTTTCCTCAATACTTAGGTTAGTTAGTTTTATCCTGC
>NW_015697415.1:0-229 GCF_001515625.1 Sinocyclocheilus rhinocerous
ATCCATGTGTGGGTGACTAATTGAGATTAGGGGAAAATAAAAAAAAGCTCTGTTGCATGTTTTATTAAGCAAAAACAAACTGCATAGCTCTCTCTCCTCTCACGCTGCACCTGAACATCACAACAGCATTCATATGAGACCCGTGTGCATGTCATACATGCAAATGACAGATTTTTTAGTTACTTTATGTATCTAGAAGTCAAAAATATCATGTGTGTACAGTATATGT
>NW_015697416.1:0-229 GCF_001515625.1 Sinocyclocheilus rhinocerous
AGCTTGCGCCAACAGTTGTACACGGAAGCAGCTCCGGGCGGATTACGTATGAGGTCAGCCTTGCGCATGCGCCGGTGAGTCTCGTGAAAAACAACATTTGTTAAAGGGGTCCTATTATGCTCTTTTACAGGCTCTCTAGAACAGGTGTACTAGCACAAGCTCTCATACTAGGTTGTTCGAAAAAACATTATTTTTCACATTTTACATTATTACAACACCTCTCTCCCCA
>NW_015697417.1:0-229 GCF_001515625.1 Sinocyclocheilus rhinocerous
ATCTAAAATCAGTGAATATGCATAACAAGAAGAGTATGAACTGACCAATGTGTATCTGACCAATAAACTGTGAGGTAGAAGGAGATGTGAATCAAACCACTGTGTCTCCTTCTTTTTTTACTGGAAGAATTGTCATGATTAAAAAAAACTGTCACAATAAATATATTTGTAAACATATGTATTTAATATTAAATGTGATCTATTCAGTGATCAACTGGAATTTCACAAC
>NW_015697418.1:0-229 GCF_001515625.1 Sinocyclocheilus rhinocerous
TGAGGAAATCGCTTTGTGATTTTAGTCCGGTCTGAGTCGAACATGTGTTTTTGTCAGATGACCATGGTTAAAAATTGCAGAGCAAATTGCTAACAGTTTGGAAAAGCTGCAGATGCAATATAATATTTTATCTTTTCATTTATTTGCACTTTTGCTGAATATGCAAAGCTGCATTTATCAACCCATATTTAGACCTCTTTTTTTCAAAGTTGCTGGCTGCTTGAATCCC
>NW_015697419.1:0-229 GCF_001515625.1 Sinocyclocheilus rhinocerous
ATAAAATTACGGTTGAACCACTGATGTCACATGAACTGTTTTAACACTGTCCTTACTACCTTTCTGGGCCTTGAACGTGTCAGTCGTGTTGCTGTCTATCCAGGGTCAGAAAGCCCTTGGATTTCATTGAAAATATCTTAATTTGTGTTCTGAAGTTGAACGAAGGTCTTACGACTTTGGAACAACATGAGGGTGAGTAAATAATGAGAGAATTTTCATTTTTGGGTGA
>NW_015697420.1:0-229 GCF_001515625.1 Sinocyclocheilus rhinocerous
ATCTTCTTTTATGTTCCATAGTTTATGTTAGGCCGTTGTAGCCTTGAAACGTTTATATGTAATAAACTTCATGTTGAATCAAATAAAATCTAAAGCTACTATTTGTAATGTGTACTTAATAGTCTACTTGATAATTTAACACAAAAATAGCATTAAATAATCGTTTGGGGGTATTTTCACAGCGAAATGTAATTTGCGATTAATTAGATTAATCAATCAACACATCATG
>NW_015697421.1:0-228 GCF_001515625.1 Sinocyclocheilus rhinocerous
GAAAACTTGAAATCGCATCATATGACCCCTTTAAAAAAAATAAATGAGAAGGTGAGCCTATGCCCATTATACAATGTGATTTGTGAAATCTCAGATTATCAGAAATCTGCAGACTCTAATTTTTGGCAACTACTGTCAACTCTTCCAGACTGAAAATCAGGGCAAAAGTCAAGTAGTGTATTCCAGCTTTAAAGTCCCCCTGTAGTCAAATATTTTATCCCTTAAAAC
>NW_015697422.1:0-229 GCF_001515625.1 Sinocyclocheilus rhinocerous
ACTGGGTTGTATTTAACCCAGCATTTTTTAGAGTGTAGCGTGTCTAAATATTAAAAACTGGATGGTGGAAAATTTCCTAATTTTAAATGAAGAAAAGACAGAGGTTATTGTTTTTGGCCAGTCAAACAATTCTACCAAATTACTTTTAGACTCGAGCCCATTGGCACCATATTTAAATTAAAACATATAAAAACATTTAAAGCATATTAAAACATCGGTAAGAGATTTG
>NW_015697423.1:0-229 GCF_001515625.1 Sinocyclocheilus rhinocerous
TAACTTGCTAATCATGCTAGAAACATGCTAACAAAATGTTAGTAAATTGTTAATCATGGTAGAAAAATGCTAGCAACTTGTTAAACATGCTAGAATTATGCTAGCATAATGTTAGTAACATGCTAATCATGCTAGAATCATGTTAGTAACATGTTAATCATGCTAGAAATATTAACAACTTTGCTAAACATGCTATAAACATGTTAGCATCATGCTAGTAAAATGCTAA
>NW_015697424.1:0-229 GCF_001515625.1 Sinocyclocheilus rhinocerous
CATTTTATGTATTTATGCACTGTATATATAGAGTGTATAGATAGATCTCATTTTCAATCTTATTTTGTAAGTGTTTTCTTTCTGTTTTAAAGATGTTTTCTTTGGATTGTTTGGCTGCTTAAAAAATATATAGAAAAAATTAACTTAAATGGTTTCCTGCTAGTTAAATTTCACATACACAATTAAAAAAAACTGTCTCTAAACCTCTCTTTTCTTTATTCAAAGATGA
>NW_015697425.1:0-229 GCF_001515625.1 Sinocyclocheilus rhinocerous
AATTGCATGTCTTCTGAATATATGAAATATATATTACATATATATTTTATAATATGAAATATACTGTTTAGCATTGTGTGCTAGAAGAATCCAAAAACAAAAACCTGAAAGACTATTACAGATTTGCAGTGACACAATTATACATCATCTATTAAGAAATTATAATTCTGATGTGGAATTACACAGAGTTTTGCATTCAAAATACAGATGCACACTATTGATTAAAATG
>NW_015697426.1:0-229 GCF_001515625.1 Sinocyclocheilus rhinocerous
ATTATTATTTAAATAAAATTATTAAAATGATGATTATTATTATTATTAATAATTAAATAATAATACCAATAATAATAATTATTATTATTATAATTATATTATCATTGTTTATCATTATTATTATTTACAGAAAATCGCATTCAATAGATTAGAGCAGGGCAATAATATAGTTCACATTTTTCGTAGAAATAAAAAATCAGGAAGATTGCTATAGTCGAGATTTGCTATA
>NW_015697427.1:0-229 GCF_001515625.1 Sinocyclocheilus rhinocerous
AGGACAACAAAATCATCCTCACTGCTTGAAGACTCCATTTAGTATAGTTTTGCAAATTTTTCTGCAACGGATTAATACGCATCGGACTCCGTGTGCAAGGTTTCTGTGCGTGACAAATTTTTAGAATAATGAATACAAAAAAGAGCATACGAAAATTTCAGACTCTGTGTGCAATGACCTTTACGCTTCCATTTCCTTCCTGTGATGGAATGTTCAAATTAACTAAAAC
>NW_015697428.1:0-229 GCF_001515625.1 Sinocyclocheilus rhinocerous
ATCTGTGTGTACTAGTGTTAAATGCTACTGTTTTTGACAGCGTTGGTAACGTTTATGATATGATAATATCATGATAATTTTTGCATTTCCCTTACCGAATGTCTTGTCCTATCAGCAAAAACCTGTCCACGGCGTTTTTGATTGCTTTCAGTTTACTGTAAGGGCCGGCGATGCCCCACGTAGAAGGAGACGTTCTCGCAACCTTGCGCAACGTTCTCTAAAAGTTCTC
>NW_015697429.1:0-229 GCF_001515625.1 Sinocyclocheilus rhinocerous
ATCTTTTTTATGCCCAAGCATACACACTACACACTGACTAAAATTTAAAAAGTGAAGAAGCATAATAGTTAATATCTTTAATATCGGCGCCGATAATCGGTCGACCCCTAGTAAATGGTGCATAAAAAAATTCTGTGTTCTTCTTGGCAAACTGATGACACTGCATTTTGATGCACTGCCATAATAATTATAAGTTCATTTGCCCTTGCCCTCTTAGGAATTTTTTTTT
>NW_015697430.1:0-229 GCF_001515625.1 Sinocyclocheilus rhinocerous
ATTATTGGCACCCCCTCAGCTCGCTCTTAAAAATAAAGCTTACAAAAGGGGGTTTATGCAGCGATGCAATTGAACCATTTTGGGTTCCTCAAGGAACCTTTCAGTTCTAAAAAGAGCGATTATATTTTAATAATCTAAAGACGCCTTTCCCACTGTAAAGAATTTTGAGTAGTGAAAAAGTTCCATTGATGTTAAAGGTTCCTCATAGATGCCAATAAAGAACCGTTAT
>NW_015697431.1:0-229 GCF_001515625.1 Sinocyclocheilus rhinocerous
GAAAAGGTTTGTACTATGGTAATATTAGAATAAAATGCACATTAGGCCAATTGAGTTTAACAAAGAACTAAAACATCTCCAAAAAATGCTAATTTTTCACTGTGTGCCTTTTGGCATTACAAACTTATAGAATTTACAAAAGAGGGTTTGTGCTGGGCACTGTTAGAAAATCTGGCCCTTAAAAGCAAGGAACTTTTGCCAGTGGTCTTACACAAAAACAACATTCAAG
>NW_015697432.1:0-229 GCF_001515625.1 Sinocyclocheilus rhinocerous
ATTATTACATTCAGAAATAATGTAGGCTAAAATACCGGTAAATAAGCTAAATATTAAACAAACATCACCAACACAATTAGGCTATTTTAGTTCCCTTCTCTCCACAGCAAATCCTTTAAAGTTAACAGTATTTAGGCTAAATATAAACGTCAACCCAAAACAAATTAATTTAAAAGCAAAACTAAAGCCTACCTCTCTCATTCTGCATGAATCCAAATGTTTCCATATT
>NW_015697433.1:0-229 GCF_001515625.1 Sinocyclocheilus rhinocerous
AACCTTTTGTTCCTGCCATAGTCATGCTATTTATCACTTTATATGTATATATTTTTTAATGCTCTCAGGTTACTGCCCATATATACATAAAACATGCACAGTAAACGTATGAGCATTTCAGTATCTAAACACACATTAAACATACTGAGCATTTATCTCCGTGTTTAGCACGCATCCTTAACATTGTTTCCCTAGAGTGTGGCTAGCAGGCTTATTAGCCCATCATACC
>NW_015697434.1:0-229 GCF_001515625.1 Sinocyclocheilus rhinocerous
TGATCCAGGAACATGTCTTACTTGGCAAAATCACGGCGACCAGGCAGAGAGGAGGCTTTAGATGCTGTTCAAATGTATTAGACCACATGAGCCTCTACACTGCAAAAGCAATCTGGTTAAACGAGTTTTCAACTACCTCTGGAATACACCTGTATTTAGCGTCGTCCACTTGTGATCGGATCGACCAAAACGCGTCTTAATACTAGGTGTAAACCAGTGTTTTTCAACC
>NW_015697435.1:0-229 GCF_001515625.1 Sinocyclocheilus rhinocerous
GTTATTTCATTTTATACTTTATTTAATTCTATTTTTATTTCATTTAATTTTATAGTTTTTTCTTTTTCATTTTATTTTATTTGATCAGGGACATGAACTAGGCCCGACTCAGCTCTGATGATTTCAGGTTTTACTATCCTTGTGGTGACATTTGTTCTCTACAAAGATAGCAAATCCTGACCAACACACACAGAAAGCTATAAAAGAAGTAACTCCCTACTTTAACAGC
>NW_015697436.1:0-229 GCF_001515625.1 Sinocyclocheilus rhinocerous
ATTTAGATGTATTTACACACTGTTTAATGCAGCTCAGAGGGACATAGAGTGTTTTAACCTGCGGTTACAAATGCATAGATAATGTTTTGATATTTTAACATTAAACATTGAATACTGATTAATTAAAAAATGAAAAATTGCTTTAAATGTGAAATTAAAACAAGCAAGTCACTGTTAATAAGTCAGTCATTGCGATTGAACCGAATCATTTAAACAGTTGATTCATTCA
>NW_015697437.1:0-229 GCF_001515625.1 Sinocyclocheilus rhinocerous
TAGATTATTTCTTGAATATGAGTGCATGTATTTCATGTTCCTGCATTGGCTGATTTAATCTATTTATATTTAAAACAAGTGGAAAGAACTGGACCTGCAGAATTTAGAATTTTCACACATGATAGCATTATGATGTCATAATGATCTGAAAGCTGTAAAGTGCTGCTCTGACTGCTATCCAGAACATATCTTTTGTGGATATTTAACCCAAACACTAACTTTGCAGCTC
>NW_015697438.1:0-229 GCF_001515625.1 Sinocyclocheilus rhinocerous
ATTTTCTTGTACATATTCTTTAGACATCACATTGAACTTCACTGGTTGTTTTGAGATTTGTATTGAGAATTTGCAATTGTTGTTCAGTAATGAGTACTACACATTGTTCTACTACTGTCTGAGTGGTGTAATGTGTGGTTGCTGGACAACACTGATGTAGGCAAGTCTGCCTGGATGGATTGCTTGCACAAGGCACATGTACATACATACCCCAAGTGGTTCTCAAGCA
>NW_015697439.1:0-229 GCF_001515625.1 Sinocyclocheilus rhinocerous
TATTTTCTGTCAGACTACTGTCCAATTAATGACCAATGACGCCATATGATTCGCTGATTAGATTTTTGCATGCAGCCCTTGTATCTCATAAACTGACCACTGACTGTAGAGCTTATTATTTTTTGCATATTAATACCTTTTATATTTAATAAAAATATAACATTGAATTGAATTTGTTTACCTGGTCTTTCTTTATAAGAAAGTTATTTTCGCTTCATTTAAATGAAGA
>NW_015697440.1:0-229 GCF_001515625.1 Sinocyclocheilus rhinocerous
TACTTTCCGTACCCACTGTATATATATATATTTTTTTTTTTTTCTCGGCAAAACATATTTTAAATATATACAGTATGTTGTAAACAATGAAGTTAAATGAAATGTATTCTTGAAATTGAAAATATATTTAGTTTCATATACCAAATGTACCAACATATATTTCAAAATATTTTTTTTTTTTTCAGAAAATATATTTCTAATCTTACAGCAGCCTACACATTTAGTCTAA
>NW_015697441.1:0-229 GCF_001515625.1 Sinocyclocheilus rhinocerous
ATTTTTATCATTCTTGTTTTATTACTGACTATTGTAACAAATTACCTAATTTTATATCTTTTTAAAAATATTTCTGAAAAGCCCCATCCCCACTCTGCCCTCAAATAAAAAAAAATAAATAAATAAAAAAACAACCATAAGAGTAACCCCCCATTTTCCAAAACGTATATATATATAATTTAATTTTTTTTATTAGCTTCATTGGAAGGGAGAGGGGGGCCCTCACTAA
>NW_015697442.1:0-229 GCF_001515625.1 Sinocyclocheilus rhinocerous
ATTGCACGATAAGTCGATATATTGATTATTGCGACAGGCCTAGTCGACAGTGCACGATAAATACATTTATCGTCTATCAAATAAAGAGTCGGCTCGCAATCGCCTAAACAAGTCGTCATGAACTCGAATCTTATTCTGTTACGGCTCTATGTCATGAAGTAACACATTTGCATAATTCTACATCGCCAACTTGCCCGCCCACAAACAGTAAAATTTCCCTGTGGTTAAC
>NW_015697443.1:0-229 GCF_001515625.1 Sinocyclocheilus rhinocerous
TCTGCACTAGTGGAATAAAGGACAAAATCAAGTTCCAAGTTAATGCTATCATTTCACGGGTAACACAGTACATACACTATAAAGTATATTTTCTACCTAATTCTGTGCTGAAAATTGAAATTATTGTTTGTAGTATATAAAACAATCATATAATTGCCATTAGGAAAAAAATAATAGATTACACATGATTGATTATTGTCCAGCAGTGTATTTGATTTCTTATAGCAAA
>NW_015697444.1:0-229 GCF_001515625.1 Sinocyclocheilus rhinocerous
GATTTTCCTTTCATGACTTTTTTTGGTATTGGTTGGTCACTGGATTCTGTAGGGAGAAAGAAAAGAAAAAAACATTTAGTTTAGAGTAGTTTGTATTAATGGAGTTTACATTTTGTGAGCGCAGAAATAAATATATACATTTTATATAAAATACAACCAATAATATAATATAAGCAATATATTGCTTTCTCCCATCTCTCGTCTTGTCTGAATCAGGAGAGAAATATGC
>NW_015697445.1:0-229 GCF_001515625.1 Sinocyclocheilus rhinocerous
TGTTTTCCTCCATATTCTCACTATATCATATGAGCCATAAAAGCAGATATGATGTATCAAAAATATGACACTCAACAAAAAAACACATATTAAAAAATTTTTTTTTGATTAAATTATTTCAATAAATTGTGAGTGAATCTCCCTTTTAAATCAGTGGATGTTTTCTATGCAGACAGCAAAGCCGCTCACTAGGGTTTGAAAAACAGCTTCTGTCTCTTAAACATAAAAA
>NW_015697446.1:0-229 GCF_001515625.1 Sinocyclocheilus rhinocerous
ATGACGGTCCTTATGAGTGAATCACTGAATCGTGCACTCAACCGATTCAAAGAAACTGATTCATTTGGGCACGAAAAACCATTCTGAGACGCAAGTCAAGAGGAATTCTTCATAGACTTCGTTCAGAACTGCTGACGGAGCAAAAACGAAATAACTGGCAATATTGTTTCTAAAATGTGAGTTACTCAATATTAACTATTTGTTTATTGATCTTTTGTGTAAAGAATCA
>NW_015697447.1:0-229 GCF_001515625.1 Sinocyclocheilus rhinocerous
AGTCATATAGGTTTAATATAGATATGAGGATGATGATGAGTAAATTATGACAGAATTGTAACTTTTTCAACTAATTATTTAATGCTTGGCACCCTTTGGCGTTTGTGGGTTCTTTGCGCAGAAAGAAATGTGTCCGTTGAGTCATTTTGCCTTCTATTTTTATTAAAGTAAGGAAATATTGTGCGCATTGGTGTATTGATTTGATTTGAGAAATTCAAACATTCCTTGA
>NW_015697448.1:0-229 GCF_001515625.1 Sinocyclocheilus rhinocerous
ATCCATATGTTAGTGACATAACATAACCATGTTGTAAAACTCAATGTTTTGAACAGTTTATAAATGAAGTTACACACTATGCATCTGCTTTGAATGACATTAGGAACCTAGAAACTGCTAAAAAAAAAAAAAATTCTCATGAGACACTTGTTACATTTATTGTAAACTGTAACTTAACCCCGGCACAATGTTGTACATGATTCAATTACAAAACAACAACAACAAAAAA
>NW_015697449.1:0-229 GCF_001515625.1 Sinocyclocheilus rhinocerous
ATGAGATTTTAAGTCATAATTGAGTAATATAAAGTCAGAATTGAGTGATATGAAGTCACAATTGAGCAATATAAAGTCAGAATTGAGCAATATAAAGTCATAATTGAGTGATATGAAGTCATAATTGAGCATTATAAAGTCAGAATTGAGTGATATGTAGTCAGAATTGAGCTATATAAATTCGGAATTATGAGATTTGAAGTCAGAATTGAGTGATATGAAGTCATAA
>NW_015697450.1:0-229 GCF_001515625.1 Sinocyclocheilus rhinocerous
CCATGTTCCAGAGTGTCATCAGTGGTGTGATATGCTAGAGCTATTAATTGAAATCCATTCATGTCAGAAAATGTTGGTTTTCATGGTTTAAAAGTTAAGATTTTTTTTTTATTCTTAGTATATCCTTCAGAAATCATTCTAATATACTGTATTATTATCAATGTTGAAATAAGACGACTCCTTAATATTTTTGTGGAAACCGTGATACACTTTGATTAAAAGAAAGGTC
>NW_015697451.1:0-229 GCF_001515625.1 Sinocyclocheilus rhinocerous
ATGAGAGACAAAAAAATGTGTACAACATATTTACTTCAAACCGAACTTTACTTCGGTTTTCGCCTTAAAATTACTTATGCATAATCTAATTCTCTGTACGAATCACTCCAACTTAAATGATCTATTAAACGGACTTTAAAAATCAACTTAAATCTTAGAGAACATGAAATTGCCATAGACAAACCATAGTCTTCTTAATGAATCTGAACTGAGAGAACAACTCTTCAAG
>NW_015697452.1:0-229 GCF_001515625.1 Sinocyclocheilus rhinocerous
TTTCCTCATCTCCCATCTCTCTAGAGACAAGCGCTAACAGAAGGAGTCACAAATGACCCTCTCTCTCTCTCTTCTCCAGACAGATCTGTTGTAGTGGAAATGCAGTAGTAAACATATAGGACCATCTGCAAAGGGAAAGGAGCGCACAAGTGGACACATACAGACGCACACACACAATGCGCTGAGGGAGCACAAGCACATGGCCTACATTCTGCTGAGAGAAGCTGGA
>NW_015697453.1:0-229 GCF_001515625.1 Sinocyclocheilus rhinocerous
ATATATTGTACGTTTTAATCCCCTGGAACACAAACATGATGATCTAGAACATGATGCATTGCTGTGTCTGTAATAATTAAATTAATAATTTTGGAGACAGTGGCTGTACGTTTTTATTATTATTATTATTTTATTTATTTATTTTTTTTAAATGAAAAGTTTGTTGTTTACAGTCTTCCTTTACCGTACATTAATATAAGACAATACTGCAAAAACAGTACTGTCAAGC
>NW_015697454.1:0-229 GCF_001515625.1 Sinocyclocheilus rhinocerous
ATGCCGATGGTTGTAAATTGAGGAAAAATCGGCCGATAAATATCGTCGGCCGATACATCGGTGCATCCCTAGTATTAGGGAAAAATATTCCACTATTATCAAAAGTAATCCTGACAGAATTAAATAAGGAAACTAGTAGTGAACTGACCTCATCTGTGGGGTCATAGTACTGTTCCAGGTACGGGTGAGCCAGCGCCTCCTCCACCTCAATCCTCTTATGAGGGTTAAA
>NW_015697455.1:0-229 GCF_001515625.1 Sinocyclocheilus rhinocerous
ATGCTCTTGGATGTCTCTCTAACTGTGGATACTATTCTTTTATTTTAAATAAGAATAAGAAACTGAATAAATATACAAGAGGAAAATAATGGGTTATAAACAACATAGTTTAAGGAGAAATTTTTAAAATAAATTTGGTAATTTAAAATTAACTGTTCTTCTGTTGTGTCCCTACACCAGAGAGAATTATGGAAGAATAAATATGGACACATACTACATTTTGTGTAGT
>NW_015697456.1:0-229 GCF_001515625.1 Sinocyclocheilus rhinocerous
ATGCTTTATCCGCTTGCTATTCGTTTATTTATATTCTCTGCAGTTTGACTTGACACCTCTCACTCGATTTTTCTTGGATACAAGAGGAAATCGCAATGCTTTGAAGGCAAACTGTTTGGCATTATTGGTTGCGGACCAGTTAAGATGTTCCAGTGAAGTACTCGCTCGTTTGTTCCTCACTTGGAAGAAGGACGACCAGTCGTCTGACGTCTCTGTGAAGAACAGTACT
>NW_015697457.1:0-229 GCF_001515625.1 Sinocyclocheilus rhinocerous
ATGTACAGACAGCCGGCTGTTATAGCAGAATAAACCCCTTCAGTGTGATACAAGACCCTCCTTCACGTCGGGTCCTGATCACACTGTCTGGGTTTATTCTTGCGATAACGACCGATTGCCTGTAAATTATCCCTTACATGTCACACACTTAACCAAAACTTATATAAAGTCATAGGGTACACTGCAGTCTCCAGGCTCACAGAATCTCTGACATCAACATTTAATAATT
>NW_015697458.1:0-229 GCF_001515625.1 Sinocyclocheilus rhinocerous
ATGTTATGTGTTATGCTGCTTAACACAGTTATCTCTGTGCAGCCCTCCTCTCAATACTGTTGTTGTCGCTTCTGCCCTGTTCTCAGTGCATCCTATGTTATTACTGGCCAGATATGCAAATTTAGTATACCTGAGTTTTAGATGCTCCTTGGCTTATCTCCACCTATCAGCTGAGAGCTCACCTACAAGCGTCGCTATTGGTTATGGGAATTATGTGTGTGTTCTATCT
>NW_015697459.1:0-229 GCF_001515625.1 Sinocyclocheilus rhinocerous
AACCTGGAAAAGTCAGATTTTCATGATATGTCACCTTTAAAATCAAATCATTTAGATATCTAACAATTAGGTAAATGGCTCAATGGCGCCCCCAAATGTAAATTAGTAGAATTCCATTAAATGTGACTCATCTATCAAATATTTTTAATTGCAAGTCTCATTTTAAGTCTTATTTCATGAAAGAATAATATATATATATATATATATATATACAGGTGCATCTCAATAA
>NW_015697460.1:0-229 GCF_001515625.1 Sinocyclocheilus rhinocerous
ATGAGAGGAGAGCACTGTGACTGTTAATCGTCTTTTAATACCGCCACCAGAACACATGCAGATCGGTAGTAACCACTTCTCCACTTCAGCAAAACACTGCCCTCTAGTGGGACACTGGTGAAACTATCATCAATACTCCAGACTAAGTTACTTTAATAACCTATATGCAGCTGCATATACTACAGTTTGTACATTAATTTGAAGATTGAATGTGAAATTATTGCAATAT
>NW_015697461.1:0-229 GCF_001515625.1 Sinocyclocheilus rhinocerous
ATGTTCAGCAAAGCTGAGTAAGTTCTTTTTTTCTTCATTTAAAGTAGGGGGAGGAAAGAGGATGTTTATTTTGAGAATTTTCATCTCATTTTAGATTTTTGTGTGATCTTAAAAAAAAATCGAAATAAGCTGGATTTAAAGTTAAATATTCTAGTTTCAATACAATTTTCCATAAAATTATTATTATTCCGTGCTTATAAAAAGAGAAAACTGCTAAGTTTTAAGCATG
>NW_015697462.1:0-229 GCF_001515625.1 Sinocyclocheilus rhinocerous
ACCAAACTAAATCAGTGCAGACTGAATAGCCAACCATCTTTACTTTCACAGAACTGTTTAAAAAATATTCCTTCCAATTAAAATGTAGGTATTATTTTAAAATACTCTGAATTTTCTGTAAAAGGACAAAGGGCAACCATGTTTACTGTTTTCAGTGTCAAGTCAACCAGACCATGGAGGCAGCATGCCCCTTTCACCCATTTAAAAAACCGCTGCTATCTCTGTTTAC
>NW_015697463.1:0-229 GCF_001515625.1 Sinocyclocheilus rhinocerous
ACTTTACCAAATTCTGAGAGAAAACGGTTTCTACACCCATTTTTTTAAATCATATTATTCTGTCAGATGCAAAACTACTGTTTTGTCATGTGTTATTCGGGAGAAAAGAAAATTTAGAAAAAAGCATAGAACACATGGATGGTACAGTAACTTATAACTTCTGTGTGTTTCCCTCAACATATATTGTCCACCACAATTACAGAATTTAGCCTCAAACGAATGAGAATTA
>NW_015697464.1:0-229 GCF_001515625.1 Sinocyclocheilus rhinocerous
ATGCTAGCAACATGCTAGTCACTTGCTAGTCATGTTAGCAAAACATGCTAGTCACTTGCTAATCATGCTAGCAACATGCAAGTCACTTGCTACTAATGCTAACCACCTGCTAACGACAAGCTAGTCACTTGATAAACATGCTAGCAACATGCTAAAAAATGCTAACGACATGCTATTAACTTTTCTAACCATGCTAACGACATGCTAGTCACTTGCTAGCCTTTTTAGC
>NW_015697465.1:0-229 GCF_001515625.1 Sinocyclocheilus rhinocerous
ATGGTTTAATGCCACCTGATTAGGCTACACCGTAGATGATCTTAGTTTGCCCGCAAAGGGCCCAGGTTAACATTGCCTATGCAGGGGCTCCTAATTATTGTAAAATTGAGAGGAAGTCAGCAAGCATTACATGACTGTTTCTCAAGTGTTTTAGAAATTCCCTGCATCTAATTTTATAGGCACACACTCATACTCCATCATCTTCTGTCAGCTGGAAGCTTCAATTCAA
>NW_015697466.1:0-229 GCF_001515625.1 Sinocyclocheilus rhinocerous
ATTCTAATATACTGATTTGGTGCTCAAGAAACATTTCTTATTATTGCCAATGTTAAAAACAGTTATTGCTCCCTAATTTTTTTGTGGAAATTGATACATTTTTTTTCAGGATTCTTCAATAAATACAAAGTTCAAAAGTCTTTACGGTCACTTTTGATCAATTTAATGCATCCCTGCCGAATAAAAGTATTGACTTAAGGCAAATTTCAATGGTGTGTGTGTGTGTGTG
>NW_015697467.1:0-229 GCF_001515625.1 Sinocyclocheilus rhinocerous
GGACCTGATTATAGCACTTACAACCTGGAAAAGTCAGATTTTCATAATGTGTCACCTTTAAAAGTCTTTAATTAGAAAAGTCGGTGTGTGAAATGGTAAATCCACCAACACTTGAGGGGAATAGCGATGCTTTCTTAAAGATGCTTAAGGACACATATATACAGTGAAATCAGTTTTTTCCATTGCGATTGGAACTTTTACAGATTTCAAGGACGTTCACAGTGCAATA
>NW_015697468.1:0-229 GCF_001515625.1 Sinocyclocheilus rhinocerous
ATGTTTCATCTACAAGATGTGTAAATATACATACACTGTCAGAAAAAAAAGTGCAAAAATTGTACCTTTAGAGGTACAACAGCTGTCACTGGGGCAGTACCCTCAAAGGGACACATGTGTACCTTCTTTACCCTTAAAGGGTTCATAATAGTACCGTTAGAGGACATATTGCTATAGGGTACATATTTCTCTTGTAGCGTCTGCGTAGAATCATGCATGATCTTTGGGG
>NW_015697469.1:0-229 GCF_001515625.1 Sinocyclocheilus rhinocerous
CCGACCAAATGCAGGTGACCCGCTGTTAGCCACTTAGCCCTGAGCAATGCACTGTCAGCTCCCGCCTCAAGAGTCCTCAATGAACTCAATGCCCCCTCCATCTGCTGTCATGTGCAGAAACAGGCTCCCTCTACTGGTGCTCTTGCCATTCATTGCCACATTGGCCTGTGAAAATGCTTTGAAAAAAATAGAAGCGCCCTTGGATTTATCCAATAGTTTAGCATGGGAG
>NW_015697470.1:0-229 GCF_001515625.1 Sinocyclocheilus rhinocerous
AGACTGTTTCTGGCCCTCGCCGAACTCACCAGCTATCCGGACGACGCGATCTGCGCATTCTATGACACCAGTCTGAACACCGCGTGCAGAGCGCCGTTGTCCGAGGATGGTCCTCAAGCGGATTTCGCCACCTTCATGGAGTGGATTCTGGCGAGAAATCGTTTGTCATTCACCATCTGCCCCATGAATGATCTCGCCGGATCCACTCCTGACCCAGTGCCCAGCCCAC
>NW_015697471.1:0-229 GCF_001515625.1 Sinocyclocheilus rhinocerous
AGAACGCTTATACTATTGTTTTCAAAGACCCTAAAATTACTAAAATTGATGTAACCAAAGCAATCTCATGGCAATTTGCATAACTATTTTATGATTTGGTGAATTGGTGGCTAATTTTGTATGAAGTACAATCTCATTCATACAGTATCTGCTCACGGCCCATTGGGGGATAGGTTTAGGGGTCAGCTAGTCTCGCGTAGCCAGACCTTCAGACTGATGGCTGAAGGTC
>NW_015697472.1:0-229 GCF_001515625.1 Sinocyclocheilus rhinocerous
AGATTGGTCATATCTGTTTAAAGTCATTGACAAAAATGTAGATTGACCCAATTTTAATCAGAAAAGGGAGACTAACTGCTAGTCAGTCAAACTAGTCACAGTCTTAAGAGAGTGGCTATGTTTATGCAACTGGCCCAGAAACACACTCTCTCTCTCTCTCTCAGTCTGTCTGTTTTAGGATTATAAAATCGACACATTTATTGAGAGTTAATATGTACACCCTTCACTG